>NC_045689.1:34371909-34671909 GCF_003331165.1 Xiphophorus hellerii
GAAACCACTCCCCTGCAAAACCCAACACAAACTTTAAATTCTAATGAACATTTAATAATGGACTGCTTAAAAATGTCCTTGCAGAAACAATAAATAAAATGAACTATGAAATCTGTAAACAATATTGTCCTTCAGGGCTAGTTGAAAAGAAAGCATCAGACTGAAGATTTTTATCGTCCAGTTTTTGGTAGAGAGAAAGAAAGTAGAAAATGATATATCATGCAAATGGAAATGATTGAGCTTGTTTTAATTTATCATGCAATTAGTTGATTTTATACTTATTGAGGCAGGCCTTATTGTTGCTGTGGATTCTCCTTTTTATTTGTTTTCTGTTTTAGGCATTCTCTATCTTCAACACACATGATTTCAATTGATGGCTTATTCACAAGCTTTTGTTGAACTGCCATTATCCGAATCACATTTGTTAAAGCAAGGAAACATCTAAAACCTGCAGGGCCGCATGCCTTGAGGACCAGGCTTAGGAAACACTGTTATAGGGTGTTGACTTGGGTTCTCTCATTGCTTCTTTCTCTTCTCTATTCCTACTTCCTTCTTTCTTTTGAAACTTTTTCTCACCTTTTCTTCTTTTTTGGTCTCTGTGAAAAAATATATGTATATATATGTATATATGTATCAAGAGGGGAATCATGACAAAAGCTGTAATGCTCCACTTGTGAACGTAAATCTATTTAGCCTCACATTGACACTTAGACAACAATTCTGAGTGCCACAGAGCCAGATAGAACATAAAAAAACAAGCCTGGACATATCAACCTCAGCATTGGAGGAAGAGTACATCCATGGTGGAGATTTACTGATTTTTATTTCTGTTTGGCCTGAATTATAAACAGGTTAAATCAATGCTTTGTAAAACATAATGTTTTCAAAATGAATGAGATATCTGAAGAGAGTTCTTAGTACACAGGGAAACATTCAACACAAATCGTTTAATTTATGAACAACCAACTTTTTGGTACTCTGGATAATTTAACAGGCATTACGTTGGTCTGCGCCTGTTGTCGGAACATGTTGTTTCCCCATCGACATGTTCCTCCTACAGCTTGTTTCTGGCTCATAACCAACACTATGCTTCTGACACAGAGGAACTATGGCAGCAGTAAAAGACCAAACATAACCGGCTGGAGGAACCACATCTCAATGGAGAAAGGCTGATCGATGTAACTCCGCCACAGTGAGTTGTAGGAACTCAGCAAACAGGAAGTTCTGGATTTTTCAAACATTTTGCAGGATCTCACAAAGTAAGTCAGGATATATTTATCATTATTCTCCATGTCCCTAGCGGGATTCAGTACAGTTTTAATTTATTGGTTTTCTACAAGATGCTGAGTCAAAGGCATAGCGTACTGATCAGTTCAGCTGCTCTTATGCTTTAACTCTCATTATTTTTATCTCATTAATGACTTATCTGCAAGGCCAGCAACATCGATGGAGTGGAGCTGTTAGTTGACAGTGGTGTCAGAGAGAAGGATGCAGGCCATCTTGGACAACGAGTCTCATCCACTGAATGACGTGTTGGCCGGATACAGCAGCACCTTCAGCCAGACTCATTTTGCCAAAGTGAACCACAGAGCAATACAGAAAGTCATTTCTGCCTGTTGCCATCAGGTTTTACAATGCCCAAGTCTGAGTAACTTAAAATGAATTTTCTCTGCGCTCATTTATAGATTATTTATAGATTAACATATTTGATGGGCATGCTTGTTATTTATTTATAATCAGTCATATTGAATTACTTACAGCACTCTTAGGTGTATATATTTCTTCTAAGCTTTATCTCTTATGGTTATATTCTATTAATATTATTCAACACCTTACATGGAGTAGTTTGTCAACTAATAAGCAATTTCCCCTTGGGGATCAATAAAGTAACTATTCTATCTCTTTACTAACTCTCTCAATTTTTTAACAAACAAAATGACAATTAAGTTAATGGCAAAATTTGATTTCTCAAGCCTTTCCTTTTTATTTTGAGTTGTCAGTCGGACTTTTAGTTTTAAAGTTTTTTTCTACATTTGAGGTTAGACTAGTTCTTTGTTATGTCTTGATGGATAATAAAATCAAGTTGCAGGTCATATTTTTATGGATGAAAAAAATTTAATTGCTAGCGGGCCACAGTGATGCCTGAACAAAAATGAGTCCATATTCAGAAAGCCTTGACTAACCATGACCTCTGTCCAGGAACTCTGTGATTATTGCTGCGCTGCACACTGACCAGGGCCGACTCCTGTCAATCTGAATCAGTGTGGGAGACATCATGTGGTTGTCCTTTAGCTTCCCAAATACCTCCTCACATGCCTTCACATTGTCATGGGGCATGTTAAAGATGTGGCCTGCAGAGAGAGAGGGAGCAGACACAACAGGGTCACGGCTTTGGCAGATACAACAAGTTCTGTTTCCACTTTACCTTCATTAGCAATACTTACAGGCAGATGCAACAAACGTATGATGACAACTCATAAAAGTAAAATATTTCTAATTACAAACATGATGTTGTCTAGCAGCACAACACAATACAGCAGCGGAGAACATATAGTATATATCCAGCATGACTTTGTGTCTGAATCAAAGTAAATATCTTCATTCTCTAAATATTTATTTTAACAGTCATATAAATTTATAAACTCAAAGTTTATGTTGTTTGGTCTTAAAGTGAACTGCTCTAAGAAGGAAATTGAGAAGTGATTTTCTCTCATTGAGTTAGATTTCTCCAGTTGAGTTTCAACCAGGCCAATCAGTGAACAGGAGGAGTTAGCAATGATTGGTGGCGAGTTTCTGTGCTGTTTTAGAACTGCAGTCTGCTTGTGGTTGTACAGTAGTTTGTCAATGGCAGCGAAGTGAACAAAGCCATTCTGGTAAGCGTCATAGAGCTTGCGCATTACATATGTCACAGCCAAACGTTGGCGATTGGGTAAAATCAACTTTGATCATTTCAAACGTCAACAGAATTCACACATTCAGCAAACAATCGTTTCTCAATAGCCAAGAGTTCAGACCCTCTGAATGAAGCAAAGTGTAGAACAAGGGGGTGGTTCTTACCAGGCTACTAGAGACAGGAAACATCTGGTGGCGCGAAAAAACAACCAGTGAGTAGATGAAAAGGGAAGTCGAAGCAAGAAACAAGCAAGTTATGGCAAAGGGAAGGTGTAGACTAGGAATAAGGCAAGGTCTTGTGCTGTGCTCCTGAGCTAAGTACCCACAACCTGACAACTTATTTCTCCTTGACTTGATAAGTTAGTCGTTTGCCTGTTTTCTAGAAGGAGAACTCCTGCTGCACTGCTTGGCCTCAAGTGAAATGAGATACTTCAAAAACCTTCACATTTATTATGCTGGCCTCTTTTGCCCAACAATGAATTGAACTTCGACTTGTAAGGTCTTTAAAAGAGATTTTTTGGCCTTGATCTTTATATATGTCTTTATTGTGATGTTTTTTTGTTGTACTGTTATCCATACCTGATCCAGAAGAACATTTGGCCTGATTACACATCATGCAACAGCCCAACACCTAGTCACGGCGCTTTTATTTCAGTTGCCAAAAGTTGGCAAACCCACTTGATCACGGTCTTAACTTTAAACCAATTAGCAACATTGCAATGTTAGGGTTAGATGATTCATAGAATCATCTATGAATTATGCTGGGTCAGCCCTTTTTGAGAATCTTACATATGAGAAATTCAATCAAATTATTCCCAGGTGGTCTGAGTGACAAAGACAAGCATATGTGCCATCATGAACTCTGTTGCAAGCTCATGTACTCCAGAGTACATGGACTCCGGACTCAAGCCTCTGGTGAGCCATCCATTTCCACTAGATGTGAACTGTTGTTTGGTATTAGCTCTGTCTCCTGCATATGTGTTTTTTGTGGAAGTTATCTTGGTTACTAAGTGAGTCACATTTATGCATTAAAGTATACAAGCTTTAAGAGCCCCGGAGTTCCTGTAGAGTACCTGGTATTTGGGTATGTGTGACTCCTTGTGTTGTCTTGGGGTCAAAAGTGACACACTGCCATGTTTAGCTGTAGAAAAAGTACCTTAAACTAACTTTTTCCAACTTGCAATTTTATGACTTTTCCTAAAGGGACTAAATCATTTGAAAAAGTACTTTTTTTTGTTTATGTTTCCACGTGGGCTGTACACTACTAGGGTAAAACTTGGATCATTTTGGACCCAAAAAGTCCAAAATGACTCCATGGGTATGGTCTTTGAACTTTTGAAAAAAAGTTCAAAGGCTACAAACAAACTCTCTCTAATATAATTTTTTTATTGTCATATATGCAATGTTACTTACCTGAAATATTTTATTGTGATGTAATATCCTTGATTCATGCAGTTTTCTGTGCCACTCAAACTCTGTGGTAGCAATCAATAGGTCGATGTCCTTTCTGGCAGTATATGCCCAATGTCGCATACTGTCCTACATGTGCTAAATAGTTGATGTTGAAAGTTGTTCACAAAATCAAGTAACACTTTGTTTTGTAGTGCTATGAGAGAAGTATTTTTATATTTCTCTTCCTATAAGAAGTATATATATATATATATATATATATATATATATATATATATATACATATATATATACGGACATTGGGATGTCATTCGGACTAGAGAAGTGTGGTCGGCTGATCACAAAGAGGGGGAAGGTCATCCGCACAGAAGGGGTCTCACTCCCAGAAGGAACAATAGCAGACATAGAGGACAGTTACAAGTACCTAGGTATACCACAAGCAAATGGCAACCTCGATGAGGTCACAAGGAAAGGAGCCACAGCTAAATACCTCCAACGAATAAGGCAAGTCCTGAGAAGCCAGCTCAATGGCAAGAACAAAATCCGCGCAATAAACAGCTATGCCCTGCCAGTAATCAGATACCCTGCTGGAATAATTAGCTGGCCAAAGGAGGAGATAAAAGCCACTGATATTAAGACTAGAAAACTACTAACAATGCATGGAGGATTCCATCCCAAATCCAGCACCCTGAGACTGTACACGAGCCGCAAGGAAGGAGGCAGAGGACTAGTGAGTGTGAGAACCACAGTCCAGGACGAAACAACTAAGATCCATAAATACATCAGGGACAAAGCCCCAACAGACAATGTGCTCAGTGAATATCTCAGACAACAGGGAACGGAGGTTGAGGTGCCAGAGATACCATCATGGCAGGACAAGCCCCTACATGGGATGTACCACCAGCAAATAACCCAAGTGGCTGATATCAGTAAATCCTACCAATGGCTGGAAAAAGCTGGACTCAAGGACAGCACAGAGGCCCTCATCCTGGCCGCCCAGGAACAGGCCCTAAACACCAGAGCAATAGAGGCCCAGATATACCACACCAGACAAGACCCAAGGTGTAGGTTGTGCAAGGAGGCCCCTGAGACAGTCCAGCACATAACAGCAGGGTGCAAGATACTGGCAGGGAAAGCGTACATGGAACGACATAACCAAGTTACAGGCATAGTGTACAGAAACATCTGTGCAGAATATGGACTGGAAACCCCGAGATCAAAGTGGGAAACACCCCCAAAGGTGGCGGAGAATGCCAGAGCTAAGATCCTGTGGGACTTCCAGATCCAGACAGACAAAATGGTAATGGCGAACCAACCAGACATTGTCGTAGTGGATAAACAACAGAGGAAAGCCGTTGTGATAGATGTAGCAATACCAAGCGACTACAACATCAGGAAAAAGGAGCACGAGAAACTAGAGAAATACCAGGGCCTCAGGGAGGAACTGGAGAGGGCCTGGAAGGTGAAGACCACAGTGGTGCCTGTGGTCATCGGGGCCCTCGGGGCAGTCACCCCCAAACTGGACCAATGGCTACAACAGATCCCAGGAACAACATCAGACATCTCAGTCCAGAAATGTGCAATCCTTGGCACAGCCAAGATACTGCGCAGAACCCTCAAGCTCCCAGGCCTCTGGTAGAGGACCCGAGCTCAGAGGATAAGAACCACCCGCGGTGGGTGAGAAGGGAATTTTTTTATACTATTGCTGGAACCCCCAAGGCTCCAGCAATGCCCACGCTCTCGCCACCGCCGACGCTCTCATGCAGTTCCCCCAGCCGTCCACCAGGCGACACACACCGACGTCTTGGACAGTGCTCCCTGACGACGCACAAGCGCAGTCGAACTGAATTGGAAATTCAAGCTATTGGGCTCTTTAGAAACTAACAAAGTCTCTATCCTAGTAAGCATGTATGATTTACAGCAGTCTTACTCAAACTGTGGTAAGTGGACCATTTGTGGTGCGAGGGCACCCCCTAGTGGACAGAAATGAACTCCAGGACTACTTGTATGATCAGAGGAAGCCAAGTTATAGCAACTGGAACGGTTAGTGATAGGAATCGTTCCAGTTAGTCAGAACTGCTCTTTGCTTGGTGTTGTAACAAGCGCACGTTGTACTTAGAGAGAGTGCTACAGTTAACAGCAGTGGTTATTGAGGTTATGCAGCTGTGAGGGCTACTCAGTTGATTGCTTCTTAACTGGAAAAGCCCATAACTCTTGAATTGTAGGTAGTTAAAGGCTAGTTGAGTCTCCTTCAACACCAGCTTAGATAGATCATCTCTACTAGACTTGCTTCAGGGTAATACTCGAAGGCTTAGAGATTTTCTGGACCCGTTGGACGGAGACCTGGTCAGTAGTCAGTCCCTGGATGTTGTGAGGTTGAGGGCGGGGCTGACTATTGCATAACGACATTGGTAATGAATGATGCTCTGCTTTTAGGTAAACAGCTATTGTTATTTAAATTTAATTTTGTAAATAACTCAAAATGCCCAAGGAGATCTCTTCAGTGCTTTGTTGTGGCCAGTCACATTTACCAAACAGCACCACTCTTAAGATTAAGATGAACAAAGAAAAATACATGAGTGAAGAGTTTCATTTCAGGTTGTATCATATATTAAGATGTGTTATTGCAGGGGCAATTTTAAATTAAGTGGTCTTTGACAGCTTGTTAAATGGGTTAGCTGGCCTTCACCCTGAAAAAGTTTGAGAAACACTGACTTAGAGATGTATGCAAACTACAAGGGATTAGAATTTGCAATTCAAACATGATCACATGCTCCCGACAACAGCCAGTGTTGAAAGAAGGATTTATTATCTCAAACTGTGGTCCCTGGAGGATTTGTGGTCCAAGGGCATCCTCTACTGGACAGAAAACAACTCCAGGACTACTTATACGATCAGAGGAAGCCAAGTTATAACAACTGGATTACAGTTAGTTGTAGGAATTGTTCCAAGTTATTCCATTATTCCAAGGAAGTTATTCCATCTTGATGTTTAATGGTGAATGGCCAAATTTGAGGCTTGACCACGCTCACATGCTTTGACATTGGAAAATTCCTTTGATAACTTTTGACCTTCAATGCCTCAAGAATGTGCTAACTGAGTATGAAGCCTGGATCCCGAAAGCTGGAGGACGAGTTCGCTCAGATATGACGTCAATAAAACGTCAATAAAAGAGACAAAATGCAGCTTTGATTCAAAATAGCTGACTTCCTGTTTTGTTTGGACTATGGCTCCAAGAGACTTTTTTGTAGGTCCTTTTTTATTTATTTTGCTTATCCGTTCCAAGCTGCTTGCGGTTTTAATTTTTATCTTCTCTACTGTTTGTTCAATGAGCACATCAACAAAGAGACACAAACTACACCTTTTTATGTGACTGGAGTTCTGTTATGAATGGCAATGTTTTTCAAGAACAGTATTTGTATTTGTTGGAATGTAATTACTCTGTCATGCCATCACAACCAGACAGTTACCTAAAAAAGAAGTAATAACTAGGTATTATAGACACATTTGTCATTTTCACAACAATACCACAAAAGACTATAACAAATCTTTAAGTCCATATCACCCACCCCTACAGTCTTGGATGACTTGGAAACATCTAGAATGTTTCCAAGTCATGGACATAAATTTGCAATACTTACATCTCTGACCTGGTACTCTGTCTTGCTAGAAAAACCCTGTTTGTCACCAAATGGCTCCTGGATCATTCCAGGGTTATGGTCTGATGAGGGGGTTGACAAACAGGGCTTCATCAGAGAAAACTTGAGCCCAATCCTGTGAAGTCCAGTCCTAGTACTTCCTCATGAATGTCAATCTATCCTTGATTTTGAATACCCTCTTCAAGAGCAAAGCAGAACCAAAGTCACATTCCTTGTTTTTGTGCTCAAACTATGCAGAACAAAAATATAAACGCCCCATGTCAAATATTGTTGCCATGTGGAGTTAACATCTGTAAATGAGCATTTGCTGACATTTTATTGTACAAAAGTAATATTTCTCTTGATTTGTGAATAATTTTTAATCCAACTTGCTTCTCAGAGAGCATTACTCAGTGAGATGTGTTTTTTACTCAGCGCATGGGTGGGGCATGTCCACTGGGCGATCAGACAAAATGAGCAAAAACTGGACAATCCTTGGACTAGACAATAAAATTTCCACCCGAAAATGTCAAATTTTGTCACAAGTCATAATGCCTCAGATGTCTCAAGTTATGCAGGAGCATGCCATTGGCATGTTGGATGCAGGGACTTCCACCAGAGCAGTAGCTGCACGGTTCAATGTCCATAATTGGACCATTGGCCATTTAAGAGTTGGTTTCCAACAGACTGGCACTACTGCAAATCGACCTCATCCTCGTCGGCCATGTGTGACCACTCCAGCACAAGATCGCCACATCCGGCTCATCCATCTGCAGGATCGGCTAAATCCAGCGACACACACAGCTGATGATTCTATTGGTCTGCACAACAGACGCATCACACCTCAGACTGTCCGTAACCACCTATGAGAAGCCAACTTGGTCAAAATCAAATTCCTCAACCTGACCCCTATCATGTTCAAAGGACTGTCAATCCACTACAAATGGGCATACCACAATGTTATCAATGCTGATATGAAGATCAGTAATCACTGAAAATATATTTTGAGTTTCTCTATATATTGTGAAACCCAAATGATCATAAAACTCTCATATTTGACATGGGGCATTTATATTTCTGTTCAGTGTAGACCAGGGGTCACCAACCTTTTTGAGACTGGGAGCTACTTTACGGGTACAGAGTAACACGAAGGGCTACTTATTTGATACAGACAAATTTTCTTGGCTCAGCCTTTATAACAATAATACATATACATATATATAATTACATGCGGATTAATTATATTAATGTTAGGGACTACTCACATAGTTATCAGTAAGGGCAGCTATGGTTAATTGCTATTATGTGACCAGAAGTTCTTAGTTCAAAGTTTTAAGTTTGATTCCCTTTTCTGTGTGATTCTAAATTGCCCACAAGTGACTGAGTATGAATTATTCTAGTTGCGCCTGCAGCTGTACAGCTGTACGCAGTATGAGAACCTTGAGATATTCCTTTGCATAAAAAAAGAAAAGAATAGTTACTGTATGTTTTATTATCTAACCCTCTTTACTATTAACAAAATTGTGGAGAAAAAAAATATATTCTGAGTCAAAGCATCTTGTACGTAGAGCACATCAGTGTGAGTCTGTGGGGGTGGGCGCAAAAGACTCAATCTTATTGGTCACTCAGTTTATTTTTATTAATTTGGCACTTTTTCTGTGAGCTAAAAATGAACGAGCTCCTCCTGTTGGACTAAGGTCCCGCCTGAGCTTCTTACGGTTCTGACGGGTCGCCAGTTTATTAGCCTTTTTGTGGTTTCGAGAACTGAAAAGCTGACGGGTCACCTGTTGGCTGACACCAGCAGATGCCGAAAAAAAAAAAAGTTAGACAGATCGGAGAGTAGCATACCTGTACACCTGACCAGCACAAACCTAAACCACAAAAACAGCTGACTTTTTTTTTTTTTAAAAAAAAGATGCTAAATAATAAAGACATGAAAGCGAAGCCGACCCGTGTGATCCAAGGAAAGAGGGGATGTTGGTTCCCAGGTTCAGGTGGAGTCCAGAGGAGGAGAAGGTGATGCAACATTGATTGCTTAATTTCTACTCTTTTGGGGAACGTTTCGTCTGAGACGCTCAGTAGGAGCAGCAGATGTCTGCCATCCGGTGACCCGCCAGAACCGCGCACACGGTAAAAAGCTCAGCCGGGATCCAAACAATCGCTGATAGGACTACGAATGGGATCAAACTCCACTCATTCATTTTTAGCTTACAGAAAAAGCGCCAAGCCACCAAATAAAAGTAAACTGACCAGTAACATTTAGGCTTTGATGTGCCCTTTGACCTCCACAGACTCGCTACGTAAAAGATGTTTTGACACAAAAGAATTTTTTTTTCTCCACAATTTTGCTAATAGTAAAGAGGGTTAGATAAGAAAAAGTCCAAAAGTTAATCTTTTCTTTTTTAAAGGAAAACCTCAAGGCACCAGAGTGGATGCAGCCGTACAGCTGCAGGTGCTGCTGCCCTCTGATAATATCCTGCAGGCGTCTGAGCATAATTCTGAACTTTAACCCTAGAAAAGAGTTGTGTACATACCTACAGCAAATTTTAAACGTTTTCATAATTCACTTTTAAAAATATTCTAAAAATAAACAAATGTTATTTCCAGGTAAAAACATTTAATTGAATATTTTTTTTGGCAGTGCTCCCTAATGACAATGGCTATTTTTAGAACTTGCTCGCGGGTGACTGACAAGGTCCCCTCGGGCTACCGGGTGCCCGAGGGGACCATGTTGGTGACCCCTGGTGTAGATGATTAAATCTTATTCTGATTCTGAAAGGTGTGAAGTTTTCAAACCAAGTCAGTCTAGGTACCAATGAAACAAGTATAATAGGAAGATACAATAAGGGCCCAGAATTGACCTATTGTCTGAAAAGGATAAGCAACAACCAACTATTTTACCAAGCTCATGGGCTGTTGTGAAGGCAGAGGGTAAGCCATCATCCTCAATGACAGAACAACTTCTCTTGGGGTCACAAATGGTTCCAACATCAGCCATCCCCAGTGTGTCACAGGTTGTGGCTCCGCAGAGATCCTGATGGTACAGAGACAAAGTGGTTACCTCTCAAGAACCTGATTCAAGATTTTATTTTGACGCTTTAAGATGTTTGGATTTTTTAGCATGAGCTGTCAAAATTTTATAACTGGACACAGCATCATGATGAGGTGGACGTAGGACCCAAATGCAGAGACGGAAGTGGCAGCTGACTAAAGGGGCGCCATATAGGGGGGAAAAGTTATGATAACTATAAGGGGCCCTGACCAATAGGGGGCCCTCCACAATTTTTTATTTTTTGCTTATAGAAATAAAAAAAAATAAAAAATGGGGCCCTGTCAATTACAAAATTAATCATACTGTATTTTCGAAGATTATTTTTAGCAGTAAAAAATAAATGTCCCCCCTCCCAGACCAAAAAGTACACATTTGTCCTGAACCCCCCTGGATCTGCATGAAATGGTTCGTTCCTGCTTAGCTTGACGGTGACGGTGTTCAGCAGCAGTCAGAAGACAAGAATGACTGTGGCAGTTACTGTGCTGCTAAGAAAAATAATAAAGTCAGGTTTTCAAAAAATAGAGAGACAGAGAGAGAAAAATGTAAAAGTGTCAATTTGTAACCCAGTTTTTCTCCAAGAGACGTGGGTAGACTGTGTGAGATTATCAACCATTTAGCATAGTTAGCTTAGCTACAGACTGTTTGCCTCCATTTCACTAGCATTTAATGAATTAAGGAAAGAAATTACCAACATATTCATGTATTGAACTTGTCCCTGTATCTTTTACCACATTTAACAACAGATGAGTCAGTCAGCAGCAGCTCTAACTCACGTCCCCCCTGACCCGTCCTCTCCTAAGTGAAATTAAAGCTGCAGTATGTAACTTTTATATATATATTTTTTTTTTACATATTTGTTAAAACTGTCATTATGTTGTGACAGTATGGTATGAGAGATAATCTGTGAAAAATCTATTTCCTCTTCCTTCTCCCAGTACTATCTAGAAACAGCTAATCTGAGACAGGAGAGTTTTAGTGCTGTCAATCATAATCTCATGTGGCTGCTCATCCCTATGCTGTAGCTAGCGCAGCCTGTTGTGAATGCTCAGTCTAGTTAGCATAGCTACCAATGACAGCAGATAGACATTTTTCCTGTAATGATAAGTTGTTTTTCCACCATTAGCACATTTAGCAGTGAGTGAATGAGGTTGATTGACAGCGCTAAGACCCTCCTACTGGTTCTGATTGGTTGTTTTGGCCAGAACGTTGCATTACTAGCAATAGTAATTCAGGGAGCAGGTGGAGGAGATTGATTGTTTTCACAGATTATCTGTCTCATAACAAACTGTCACAACATGGTGACAGCTTTAACAAATATTGAGAAAACATATTTTTTATTAAAGTTATATACTGCAGCTTGAATAAAATGCAACTACAAAGCATTTTATGAGAAGTCTGGATTGTTTCATGTATATTTTGCATGGTGCCTATGACTGTTGCTGGTTGTTAGAAAAATTATCTAAGTTCATTTCATATTTGAAAGGCTATGTTTTCATATTATTATTCTGTTTGTTGTTTACTTGGCTCCTTTCTTTTGTGATAAACTATTAACTGTTTTTTGGATGTTTGTCTGGAGGCTAGAAACATTTACACATTTCTTTGTTATCAGCTGCCTGTGAAAGTGATTTGTAATGGTCAGCTTCATGCCCTTGTAAGGGCATGTCCATAAAAGGTTCCAGAACAGCTTGTGGTAAAGATTATTGATCAATTGTTTGTGTGACTGTGTGAAAAAGCCCAACCTCCTTCCTTGTAATCATAATAAAAGGCAGTTGGGGACTGAGAGCCGGCGGAGTTGATCACAGACAGTGTTTGACGGCGGGTTCTCCGAGTCTGGCTCTGCTCCCCTCTTCTGCAGAAAAGTAATTTGTGTCTCTGGTTGATTCCTTGCAGGTTATGAACTAAAATAGACCCAACACTGGTGGGGAGAGACATTTCAGTAATCTAAAACTAATAGAACAAATTTAAGCAACCTACTTGCATAATGTATGTGGACTGTTGCATATAAAATTTATGAGCAGTAAATATTGTGCTAGTTATCAGTATTGGACCAAAGAAAGCAAGACAGTTGCAAGCCTTTAAAATTGTGACACTTTTGATAGGTCAGATAGACTCAAAAAATTGTAACAGCAGCTGCATGGGGAAGGGGGGGGGCAATTAAATTTTTTGTCATGGGGCCCAAGATTCCTGGCAGCGCCCCTGACTGAATATGATGAGTTAATGAAAAAAGATAAAGTACAACAACTTACAAAGAAACCACAGAAGCCATGGCAAAACAAAAATAATAACTAAACAAAACTAAACAGAATACAATCACTAACAACAAATAACAGCACAGCTAAATTTGGCTAACCTAAACACCCAAAGTGAAAATAAAGAATTTTGAACTCTAGATACTGTCATGATGTGTGGCATGATGGACCCAAATGCAGCAAGCAAGAGACATGGTAGAGTTTGAAAATGTAATGAAAACGATTAAAGAATCAAACATGCAAAGTATGAGAGTTCAGGGAAACAAAATCCAAAAACGAAGCCGAACTAGGGACATGTTGAGATAACAATGAGACCGGGGAGAAATGAGAAAAGTGATGAAAACGGACTGGCGATTTGTGACAGAGAATCAAGAACTTAAATACTGTGAGGTTGAGAGTGGGAACAATGGGCCTGGCCTCATGAGCCTGGTTGGAGCAGGAGTCAGGCTGAGGGCAGAGGACAAGGTGGAACAGGGAACTGACAGGAAACACAAAGACACAAGGGAGCTGGAAATAATTCTAACACTAAAGAAACACTAAGACTAAAGAAAACATGCTCAACTAGAAAGAGACAAAGACATGAGGAGAAACTATTAAAGAACTAAACAGAAACAAGGCTGAACTAATAATAATAAAACTCAGAAACACAGAAACTAGAATAACCAAAAGGACTAAACAAAGAAATAAAAATAGAAATAAAAAAAGAAATAAACCTCACTAGAAACACTGTGAGAGATAGACGTAGACTCAGACATAAAAGAATAACTAAACCTAGAGTAACTAGAAAACACTACAATGAGACTGAAATAAAGAAACAAGAATGAGAAAGATCTAAGAAAAAATCAGTAACAACATATAATCAAGAAGAGTAAAACAAAAAGTCAACCAAAACATAACTGATAAATAAAAAAATGAACAGGAAAAACACAGAAGTACAAAAAACCAAACCCAAACACCCAGTGTCTTAACAATTACAAATATTCACTTAAATAAAAAAACGTATCAAATCAAAGATAATACAAATTCCCCCTTGCCAGCAGGAATTAGTGGTGCAGTCCAATCAGCATTTAAGCCTGCTGATCCGCGGCCCCGTCTTTTGTCTGGCCAATCCAAAGCAGGTAAGAACCGGCAAAAAACCCAACAAGACTTAATATTAAGCAAACAAAATTAACTTTAAGTTGTGTGCTGCCAACAAATAGAACAAATGTATCCAAATCAACTAATCAACATTTTATTGAAATGAAAAGGTTGTTGTGTTTGTATGAAAAAAATAAATTGTGCATCAAAAAGAGTTACTTACTTAAGCATGTGGCCCTGGGCCATCACAGGCCTTTGTGAATTAATTAGTAAAAGTACGTTGCTAGATAGACAAGGAGTCAAGACTAGATAAGATGAAAATACTATCACTACTACTACCATATCAATTTTTTGCACTAGTCAGAGGGTCCCTACGGCCCCCCAGGGTTTCAGGGGCCCCATAAATGCTAATATTTTAACACAGATCACAGATACATAAGTGTAACATTTGTTTATTATCAATGCTGCTATATTTGGTTTAATGGTTTCAGCATACATAAATTAAAATATTTTAAATTGTTTAACATTTATATGTAAGATTTTAAGGAGCTGGCAAGTTGACTTTGTAAAAGTTCAAATAACAATATTCATAGTTAGATTGTTTTGTTACCATAGCAACAATCTGATGCTGTGAGTTTAATCTTTGAGTATGAGCTGTTTCTTCACAAATACAAATTAATAAACTGTAATTATAACGGATTGTTTTCAGGTTGGCCAGTTAATCTACTCTCTCTCTCCCAGATTAAATCGAACACAGAAGCTGTTAGAGATGCTGATGTTCTTAGCAGCAAGAGGGGCCCCTAAGTCAAATTCTGCTCCAGGCCTCATAAAGGCTCGGACCGGCCCTGCATGATGAGTTAAATGCGCTGCACTGCGCATAGATTTGTATTATAAACTATAATACATAGTTTAACAAAAACAAACACAATATTAAAATACACAAAATATACAATAAGTACAAAATAGGATTTAAATGTTAGGATCCCGGGTTGTTAAGTTGTTTTTGTAGTTTGATTTGATTCTAGTTTCATTATTATTTTGTCTTCTTATTTTGGTTAGATCTGTCTTATTCATGTTTTTCTTGATGAAGTTCTTAGTGCTTCTAGTCATGTTTATATCTTGTTCATAGTTATTCTGTAGTGCCAGATTTATTTCCTTCTACCCTGGGTACTCTCCCTCGCCCCCTGTGCCACTTTCTCTCTCTCTGTCAATCTCTCTCTTCTGCTTTCCCCTCACACCTGTAATCAGTTAGCTAATCAGTTGAGGTCTTTTGTTCAGCATTCAACCTCCCAGTATTTAAGCACCTTTATCTCAGTAAATCCTCACCAGTTCCTTTCATTTCCTCCTGTCCCTTCCTCGGTCCCCATGTTCTCCTTGTGTCCCCTTGCTGGTTTGCTTCTTGTGTAGTTTTGATTTTGTTCTTACTCCTTGTTTCTCCATGGATTTTTGTAAGTCTTTGTCCTCATATTTCCTTTAAATTCATCATCATCTACTCTTTGCCTCTGTCGTTGGGATCGGGGCCAACCTACAAATTGTCTTGTTTATTGTCTTCTACAGAATAAATAAATATGGAAGAAACCACAAACAACTTGTCTGTCACACCTCTGTAACCGGGTTTGTGACATGTGCATGATTTTTAGCCCTGTGTGTCTCCATGTTGCCATGTCATTGACCAATAACTGACCACTGACCTTGACCGATTAGCCAGGTATAAAAAGAAATTGATAGATTAGTCATTTTAATCCACATATGACATGTTTAGTAATTGTTGTGGGAGCTTCTTCTCATCCCACTTTTTGGAAGCCTTAACATTAATCACTTTCATCCATTTAGAGTTGGCAAACCTAAGCAACCTGCTGTGTGAAGACGGCCATATTTGAATGAACCCAGCAGTGTTTTACAGCGCAGCTGGAGATCAAGTTTCTGAACTGAAGCTGAAAAAATAAAGTTGCTTAACAGCCTGGATGAAATACAAAATGGTCACATGCAATCCAGCAAGAATTTTCAAGCACAATATGAGCAAAAATCTGCAAAGTAGGAGGATGTGAATAATTATTTGCCCAGATTCCAACCATTATAAAAAGAGGAAAAAAATAGTGCAGTTTACTCAAAGATGCAACATCTAACACAGCAGTCTGCAAGCTGCAAGTGGCTCTGTGGAGCTTCACAGTGGCCCTTATTCATTTGGATAAAAAAGTGCAGAACAAACAAATTTTATTTTGTATGGAAAAAATCCTGCATTAAACTTCCACAAAGGAACGACACAAATATCAATAATGTTTTTGTTTTTTTACCCATTATTACGTTTTCAACTGAAGGTTTTTTGTGTGTTTAAATCATTAAAAACATCCCATAGAAGAAACTGAAACTATCCTCTTTTTAAAAGTGACCCAAAGTTTTCTGTAGTAGATACTCATTAAAAAGTCTAAGTTACCAAATATTATGCGACATTTGTGGCTATAAACGAGTTTAACGCAGCTGGACTGAGGGTGAGACTAAAACATGGCTGTCGGGGTGAAACTCGGCTTGCCTCTGTGGTACCCACCTGCTTGGTGAACAGGATGGCCGTGTCCCAGTACTCTGGGTGCTTATCGTTGGGTTTATTTAACTTCTTCTGCCAGGAGCAGAAGTTGCGAAGAGTCAGAGCAGCGTTGCTGGAAACCTTTGGGCCCTTGTCAGCTTCATTTATCACCATGAACCCCACCACCACTATGTTGATGGAGTTCAGTATGCTGGGGTGTTTATACAGCCTGGCCGCCACTGACATAAGGGTCAGGAGGTAATGCTCGAGGTCAACCCCGTGGAATGCAACCATGGACTGATCCGCCACCACCATCACCTCCACGAACCTGGGGATGGACACGAACCTCTTGGACCTGCCCAGGGATTTCAGCACGCTTTCCGTGAAGCCACCGGCGTCCAGCTGATCCAGGTGTTTGTATTTCTCCATGGAAACGCTGAAGTTAGTGTCGGGTGTGACTCCACACCTGCTGGGGAAGTTGGCCCCTGGATGCCCGGAGCTCATTCTGCGGCTGATCCTGTGCGTTTTTTCCAAAATGTGTCCATATTCAGCTGCTGTGTCCTCGGTGCTTGCAGTGATGAAATACTCCATGCCTTTATAGGTGAAGCCCCCCCGTAAACCTTCGCACAGGCTGACCGCCACAAAGGAGTCCGGGTCTGCGTTAACGTCCCCGGAGTAGAAGCATTCCCTGAGGCCAGATGAAGCCCTGGATGCTGCAGATCCGCCGCCAGTGGCCAGGAAAGTGGAATCTGGTGTGAGGTGGAGGTAGAAGTCCTGTCTGAATGCGCTCAGTTTGAAACCAACACTCGCTCCTTTCGGATGCTTTTCATGCTCAAGGCGAAAAGGTTTGCAGAAATCTACCTCCATGCATGATGTTAGAGTCAAACGAAGCGTGAACGCTGTGAAAAAAAGTAAAAACGCAGGAAACGCAGCCATTTCTGCGTCAAACTGAGCCGCTGCGCTCCAGTCGCGCGGGTCTTTCTAAACTTCTGCCCACGCGCCTCCTTCCAGCTTCTTCTCATCCATCTTACACAGTTTCCACTCTGGCCACGATCCTCTCCAACTGCAGAGCTTTATAGCTGTCTGCTGTCCAGTGAAACCTGAGAGCTTTAACTCTCCACATTACTTTGTTTCTGCATTTCATGTAAATCAGGAACTTCAGCTTCTAATCCTCCCTGCTGGATCAGAACGAAAGGAATGAAGCCTGGTATGTATGTACGTAAAATGTGAAATATGCTATTTTTCTTATTGTATTCAAATGTGCTGGTTTTTTTGTTTGTTTGATTTTTTTTACAGAATTTTTCACAAATATCAACTTCTTCTTTTTGCAAACATAATTGGTTTCATAAACACAAAACCCAGAAATAAAATACTTACTCCTTCAACATCGCTGTAGATATTCTACAAAACTGAGAAGTTGTCTGTTTTCAGAAGGTGATGTTTGCGGCTCTAAAGTATTTGAAGTTGTACTGAGTAAAACGGCTTGTAGGACAGCAAAGGTTCAGATTCCTGAGCTGAACTGAGGCTTCGCACTGCAACCAGTGCAGAGCTGCCTCAGGAATGGCAGCAAGGCCGTGTTGAGTGTTTCTACAGGCACTTTTAAATGCTGGCCTGGTGTCAATCAGGCCAGCATTTAAAGTCCAGGACTGGACTGCAGGGAGGTCAGGTTCTGGTGTTCTCTATGGTGAAACCTCCTCAGGTTGTTCTGGACATCAGGAGAAAAAGCCTGCTCAAAGTGAAGCGTCCACTCACTTTGCTTAATGATCCAGAGTGATTAGATGATGAACAAGGATTTTTCATATGCCATATTATAAGGCAAAGTGATTACTAATTGACCCTGGAGTCCAACATTGAAATTTTTGTCTCTTTGGCCAGAAAATTTACCAGATTTTAATCCCATTCAAAACCTAAAGAAGCTTTACAGAAACATAAAGTGTTTTTCATTGGAAGCTTATGGAACAAGAGGTTTATTAGTGCAGTGCAGTAATAAGAAGCAGCAGGAAAAGAGATCTAACATTATCAGTTTCAAAGGTTATGGACCACAATTTGGATGACAGCAATTAAAACAAATCAAATGTAATTGCGGGGAAACAGCGACACCAACAGGTGACAGAGTTTTTTTGCTGTCGTCTTCCGCCATCTGCTGTTAGAAATATGACAATGTGCCTAGTGAAGGTTGGTTTTGGATTTTGAAGTGTTTGTGTTGATTTACATGATGCAGGTAGCAGCTTTGCTTTGCTCTAACAGCACAAGAGAAAATCCTCCACAGTATCAGAGCTGACATGTTTCTGACCTGAACCTCTGTGTGTGTTCACTGTCTAGTCCAAATTAAAACGAAACCAAAACCAGAAAATAACAGCCTTGGCTCGGTCACAGCGGCTCTGAACACTGATACTCTTTTACTCCTTCTACAAAAATAAATAAAAAATATTTAAATAGATTTATAAGAATAAACTTTAATGAATGCTTCTGGTTGCAATTTATTAAGTTAAAAAATGAATAGTTATCTATCTATCTATCTATCTGTCTGTCTGTCTGTCTGTCTGTCTGTCTCTTGACAGACAGACAGACTTGTACTAAAACACTTGTACAAAATGACAATATTTATAATAAATGCTCTATATTTCCTCCATCCATACGTCTGTCCTGCTTATCCCTGGGCGTCTGGAGCTGGTGCACAAGGTCAGCAGTGCATCACAGACAAGAACTATTTGTTTATTTACAATGTATTAATCAAATGGATGTAAGATGTATTTGTACAATCAACAGTTTAGAAACATAAGGATAAAAGTACATATTTAAAAATTTCCCAACTCAAAATATGAGATAATATAAATTGAACACCTACAAACTAGATTGACAATATACCTGATTGACAAGGACATATTTTCTTGTGCTGGCTGCAGATATTACTATGTACAGACAAATTTTATGAGTGCAGAGGATTCTCTCTGTGAAAAAACGATGAGGATCTTCACTGTTTCTTCTGTCAAGTCATCTGGGTTTACCTCTGTGTTGAAAACCAAAACCAAAATGAAGAACTGGTTCAAGCATGACCAACCTCTGGAACAATAATACTGTTAAAAATTACATCAAACTATTGAAATCTGTCCTAGTAAGGTGACATTTAAACTTCAAATGAACCTTCTGCTTTTTAATGTTAATATTGTAATCCTCCTCCTTCATCTGGGTTTAGGATTTCCAAAAGAGACATTCTGGTGGAGTAAATGTATTTATTATTTTGCTGTCTGATCATGTGTGTTTAACAGTCTGAATGCAGAACAGACAACATTTGCTGTGAACACAGCTGGTAGGCTGTGTGTGCTGTTCCCTCTCCAGTATTTGTTTCCATGCTTTACCTCCCAAATCACAGTGCACAGTTTTCATAAGGCCTTACTGAAGTCTGACCACTTTTTTCAGTAACAAGTAATCTAACGCATTGCTATTTCAAATCCAGTGATCAGATTAAAGTTACTTATCCAAATCATTGTGCTTTACTATTGTTTTTTGTAATTCAATTTAATTTTCTTTACGCATCTTGGGGAGTGATTGCCATTTCTATGTGACAGTTATCAGCAATGAGAGAAACGTAAACAATGGAGGGAGGAGGGAGATGAGCATTTTGTTGCTGGGAAAACAGAAACTATTTTGAGTTTCTGTCGCCAACTCCGATTATTATAAGCAGCTGTGGGCTTTTTTTTTTTTAAAGTCGCTAGCAAAAGTAAGGAGTTGCGGGTTGCGCTTTTTGGGTTTGTTTTTGAACCTAAAGTTACTTATTTGGGCTTGGAAATAAGCAGAGACATATAATAAACCCCAGAATTTATCTGACATCCAATTAGTTTTAGTCAGGATCTCTCTGTCCATCATTTCCCGGATGATCCGTCCCGCTGTGTCTTTGTTAATGTCAAGTTAATATATGGACATCGAGCTTTGCGCTGCCCTCCAGAAAACTGTAAACATCGAGACTACTATGAACAGCGCAATAAACGTGAAAACAGCCACAAATGAAACGTAAAGTTGTGCAACTAAACACCATTAGAATTGTTAATATTAAGATAAATTAAAACAAATCTGTGCAGCAGCCATCCAAGTTGTGGAGCTGCAGGAGAAACTCTGGCTGCGCTGGGACAGCAAACGCAGGGCCGTAACACAACCTGGAGGCTGGGGGGTCTAAAATCTTATTTAGAGTTCCTATTTCCCTATTTTCCAGACAATAGTGGAACACACAAAAGTACTAAAGTTTTTATTTTTGTACTGTAACCATTAAAAAAATCTCCACTTCAGTTCAACCTTATAAGTAGAGACACATTGTTGAAGTTGCTATTATAAAATACAGTAGCTTACAATTAAGTATTGGCAAAGATCTATGTAATTTTCACAGCGTTGTTGTTAGCAGCTGCTGAAAGTAACTAAAAAAGTTACTTTTAATGTAACTTAGTTACTTTCCAAATCAAGTAGTCAATATTCTAAGTTACTTTTTCAAGGAGTAATCAGTAATGCAATTAAAGTTACTTTTTCAAAGTAACTATGACATCACTGATGCACAGTAACAAAGTTATTGGACTTTTCCTAATATGTTGTCATACAGAGAAGAAAGTGTTTTTGAAGATTTTTTTTTATTGCAGTGTTTGTAACAGCACTGCTAGAAATGTCTCCTTGTTGTGAAGGTTTTAGATAGAATCCCCTGAGATGAAGAAGACTCCAAGTTTCCTTGGATCATAATGAAAAATTGCCCTTCCAAAATAATTTTTTTTATTTAAAAAAAAAAGATCGCTTATCTGGTTTTATTTTTTCCCCATGCAATGCTTCCATGTTATAACATAAAGAAATGGCTTTATTATGTTGAAATTGACATTGACTTTGATTTCTGAATATGTCTGGGCTGGTTGTGGATGACGGGTGGGAACTAATAATTTTAATCTCCATTATTTTGAGTAGGAAAATGTATTTCCAAACAAGAATTTTTGAGGTAGGTAAAAACTGTGTCAGAACAAATTAAACTTGTTTTTAGAGGCTCAGCTGTTACAGGTGCAAGTTTGGGTTTTTTTCATATGCATCTTACACTGTCAATATGTGTTGTCCTTAAGGACCACACACTGTAAAACATTTGAAGGTGGTTTAACTTGAAAATAAAAGTCCACTTGCTGCCTTAAAAATGCAATTTAAATCAACAAGAAAATTGTTTTGGTTTTTACTCAGAAATTAAAGTTCATGAAGTTGATTTAACAAGAGTCAAGTTGTCTAATTTATTTTAAATTTATTAATCTTGAATTGTGAGTTTTAATTTAATGACACAATTTAAACAAAATAATTATTTCACAACATGTAAGAAAAAACTGTGCAGCTTGCTGCTGCTGCCCTCAGCTTCCTAAAGGAAACAATGAATGACACGTAGCTCTGGTCGGACTGTGTGATCCGATAAGTACTTCTGTAGCTCTGTGTCCAGTCCGGTCTTCGTCTGAGGCAGCAGTGGCGCTGCCGGTTCTACTGCAGCAGAGGTACGTTAGCATTTTAAAAAGCTTCCAGTGCTGCCTGTCTCTGTCTCCCAGTGTTTTTTGCTCCAGCACCAGCAAGATTTAGGCACTTTGTTAATAAAAGCGCCTAAATCTTGCTTTTAGGTGCTTTTAAAAGAGCTTTGAAAAGCGCTTTTAGGCACGGTACTTTTAGGATTACCTAAACATGATCCTTAAGATAATGATCACCTGTTAGAGCCTTTGTCAGTTTTGTCTGTACAAATGAATTAAAGTATTCTGGAGAGAAATGTTTAGGCCACAAATGTAGGTCCTTCGGAAGTTGTTTGGCTCCGGCTCTTTCTTACTGCACTCTTCTTTTTGTGTGTGGGAAATGATCCACATTCACATCACGTCATTTGTTTGTTTGTTTGTTTTTTTTGTAATTATAGCCAATATTGACACATTGTGGGATTATGTAAAATTATGCCAGTCAAACGCAATATGATAAACAATAACTCAGGTAAAGTTAGCCTTCCTGTGTTTACTCTGTAGATTGGAGTACAGAATGGACCAACATGCATCATCAACCATCAATTCAGCAGGTGAAGAAATGGTGACGTGGGTGAAAAATATAACAAAAAAGATAAAAAAAATTTAAAAGTAATTATGAGTTTTGGCGTATCACTAAAAGCAATTAATTAGTTAATAGAACAATTACAACTTATTTAAGCCAACATGTTTCACTAATTTTGGATCCTTTTAAGCTGCTGTCACAAAGTTAACCATCATGCCATGTATGTTGGTGTATAGAACACGTATTAGCAGGTATCAAATATTAGAAAATAAAGGGGATTTTGTGGAACATTGAGTCATGTCACATAATTGAAGTATTTGTGTTGCTTTTTATGTTCTCCGATTCTGAATAGAACATGTGTATTGGAATCAGAGGTGTGGAATTCAGTGTCTAGCTGTGTAATGATGAGGTATGTTACTTTTGCATTCTTGTTCTACTATTTAAAAAAAAACCAATTATTCAAAAATCATCTTACCATCTCCAAATTAACATGTATCCAAACATTATATTGAAATGTTTATTTCAATATAGTGTCTATTACATTATAATGAAATGTAACAGCTATGACCCCAAGAGGTCAGATGGTTATTTCCTAAATGAAGTCATATAAAGTCAAAATGTCAATTTTACTTTGACATTTTAATCAGATTCAATCATTCCAGGTGATTGAATCTTTATCTGGGCAAACAGCAGAGAGTTGTGTTGGAATAAGTAAATGTTATTTGGTCATGATTTTTGTGTCACAGTACGTCCTGTTCATTGGCATTGTCAAAATGAAATGCCATTAAACGGACAGATGTGGTCTGCAGATGTATGATAGACATTTGCTTAGAAAACTTTTGATGAATGTAAAAATGAAACTATTAAACATTCGGTGAATGTTGTGTGTTTACGAACTGGTTTCATTCTGATGGTAATGGTAAGGTTCTGAGAATGTTGTCTGAAACGCACTGCTAGCTGGGAAAATAGAGTCAGGTGAAACATTTTTGTCCTATAGCAGTGTCTTACTAAGTCATTTAAATAAAAGGCAATTAGCTAATAATATGATCTAATGTAATAATTTTAAATTAATGACTAACACTTTACACCTACAAAACAGTTTTTTTCTTTTTTTACAGTGTAGTGATGGTCTATTGTGTAGAGAATAAAGCAGGTCGCCCCTGTGGACTGATCTGTGAGCGCGTGGGTGTGTGTGTGTGCGGGGGGGTGGGGGGGTTGTTTGTGTACACTCTCACATATCTCCAAAATAAGCCCCTTAGTGGACTTCCAGATCCCGCCGCTGCCGCTGCCTGCAGCAGGGCTGGTTAATAATAGGACTGCGGTTGTCAGTCCCCTCCGCAGGGCGGAGAGTCGGCCCGCTCTCATTGGATGACTTTTTTCCCGTCAGTTTCTCGTGAAGTGCTGGTGGGAGGAGAATTTCCAGCAAGCAGGGATATCAAAAATAAACCCCCGTCATGTCCGAGGGAAGAGCAAGACGTATAAATACCCCTGATGTGTCCAGACTGCAGTGCTGTTCAGAGGAACACAGAAAGATTTCCGCAGACAGTTCATAGACAGAGCGCTGCCTGGGAGTGCAGGGGATTTAAGGATAATAGTCCCTGGACTGGACTGGGGAGGACGCACAGCTTCCTAAACATCAAGCTGTATTTTCCTCATGGCAGCTCTCTGCGTTTTGTGTCAGAAGATGCGCGTCACGCCGCGTTTCGTCTCTTTGCTCCTCTGCCTAGTTAACGCAGCACTTGCCTCCCAGTTTGAGTGGGAGGATGTTGTACCTGTTCGGATTAACGGCAGAGTCGGCGGCCGCTTCTGGAAGAGAAGCGAAGAGAACCCCATTTTCACCCTGAACGCGTTCGGCAGGAACCTGACTCTGAACCTCATCCCAGACTCCAGCTTTCTGTCGCCGGCCTTCAACATCCAGGGCGTCAGCGCCGGATACACGGCCACTTTACGCAGCGCTTCAGGTGCCCAGCCCGAGCTGCGCTCTGACCACAATGGCTCCAAGAACCGGACACAGGAGATCGAAGGACGCCTGCGGAGATGCTTCTTCTCCGGAAACGTCGGTCAGGACGAGAACTCGCTCGTAGCGGTCAGCCTGTGCTCGGGCATCTTCGGCTCCTTCATCACAGAAGGGAAGGAGTATCTGATCGAGCCCAAACTCCGCAGCGGCCAGCGGCCGGACTCTGCAGAGCAGCTTCATGTGATCAGAAGGAGGATACTCGCCGAGAACCTCGGAGTTCCCCTCCTGCTTACTGGCGCTGCGGAGACGCTCGGAGCGGAAAGTTTTACGCGCGGCGGCAGTGATGCACGGAGGGAAGCTCGCCGGAGACGCTTCGTTTCAGAGCCACGCTTCATAGAAACCCTGGTCGTAGCAGACTCGACTATGACCCACTTCTATGGAGATGAAATAAAGGTCAGGAGACGTGAGATCTCTCTCTCTTTCACTGCCAACTCCAGCATTTAGATTGCGCTTTCCCGAAAAATCAAAAACTCATTTTAACAGCATATTATAGATTATAGATCGATGAACCTGCTTTACAGCGTATAAGACGGCTCCAGTAACAAAATAGCAAACTTTAAGGGACCATAAGAACCTAAGTTAACAACTAAATAAATAAACCAAATTAACTATGTGATGAAAACCAAGATATTCTGCTCCACCCCAGCTTAAATGTAAAGACTTAAAATGATTATTGTTTTGAGAAGCTCCTATTTTCAACGACAGGTTTTTCTGAAAAACAGCCTCCCCCAAACACTAATGGTCACATCTGGTTCCATCCAGGATTGAGGAATGTCTGGTAGAAGCTTGTCAAAGTCCAGAATGGTAAAATGGTAAATGGTAAAAATTCAGGCTGAGTTCTGAAATGGACTGACAGTCAGTACATGAGGCCCAAAATCGAGTGATATGATCCTTTTTGTGCAGCTTTCAGTCACTTCAAGGAATATTAATCAATATGATGTGTTCCACAATTCAACAAAACAGATAAAACTCACCAATTACTGTCTCAGACTGATGTCACAACCTGCAAACGTTAATGTGATGGCAAAACCTCACTTTCGTCAAATATCTCACTAACTTTCCTGGCGATGCTCATCACCTTAGTTCCCCCAACCTATCAGGCTGTTGAGCCTGAATTCAATGCTGGAAGAAAATACACCAGGCATCAGTTTGTTTTCCTCGGCTGCTTCTTAGAACATGCTTTTGGCGCAGAGCGAGGTGGAGAGGAAATCGCTGGGCTGCTGATCTCCACAGGCTGAGAGAAGGAGTCAGGCAACAAAAATGCAAAAAATGCTGGAGCACATTCCTTTAAGCTTTGTAACACATTGGCGGCATTGCTTCACCATCATCCCAAAATATTCATGGGGTTTGCAAGATTTATAGAATGCCATTTTCCTTTCAGAGCATCAGAAACTGGTTAAAGCCAATATCTACAATGAAGAACGAGTTCTTTGTCAAGGTTTTGACACACCTTGAACTTCTCCACATTACATATTTAAGTTAATGTGACAGACCAAGATACAATAGTTTTCTAGTAATTGGGTATTTGCAGTTTTAGTTTTCTGCTGCATGGAAAAAGGTACATAGTGTCTTGTTTGTTATATGAAATGAAATAAAACACATGTTGGCTATATTTAGGTATCAGGAGCTGGGGGATGGGGTGAGCTTGTGAAGGAACTCTGTTTGCACATTGACCAGCTTTCTCCTCACACTGCAGAGCTTTCAGAGGTTTTCTGTGTCTGTTGAATGGCTGAATATCCATCACTTTGGCCAAAGTTCACTAAGTTTCAAATCTGATTTATGTACAGCTTGCTTCACCAAGGTGAGAACGCCTCAACTCCAACCGCTGAGCTCAAAGTTTTCTCCACTGTTCTGATCAAAACAGCTGAAGCTCAGTCAGGTTGGATGCAACACAGATTCTCAGTTTGATTTCAGTCTCAATATTGACTGTACCTTTCTAATGCATGAACTTGGTTTAATCCAAATAATGAACCTTCCCACACAATATAAACGGTATAGTATAAAGAGTTGGCCTCTGATAGATATCTGTAGTCTACTGCTGCTCAGATGGAAGTGTGTTACCCTGATCTGACCCTAGTGTGTTATTTAGGCAAATGTTCATTTTAATGCAACTGTCAGTTTGCAAAGCTTGAGGATAATGTGGTGTTCACACTAAATGTTTATGAGCAGAATTCATTGTGGTGTTTAATAGAATTCATTATCAGATCAGAAATGTAGTTCATGCAATTCAAAACAAAAATTTAAATTATTCTAAAATAAATAAATAGTTATTTTAACTTGATATTGTGAGTGAAAATAACAGTGTGTGCTCTTTAACTAGGTGAGGGAAGTTTTTTCTTGCATACTGTGAAATAATTATTTGGTCTAAATTGCATCATTAAGTCAAAACTCACAACTCAAAATTAATTAACTTAAAAAACAAGGTTTAGACAACTTGTCTCTTGTTGTTAAATAAACTTCATGAACTTTAATTTCTGAGTTAAATACAATACAATTTTCTTGTTGATTTAAATTGCATTTTCAAGGCAGCAAGTGGACTTTTATTTTCAAGTTAAACCACCTTCAAATGTTTTACAGTGTGCATATACATATGAAATTAAGTGACACACATCTTGGCTTTATTTACTAGAGGCATCAGTGTAAAGGAAGATGAGTAAAAAATGCCACATTTTTCATGTTTTTCAATTAGTAAAAGATAAAAAGAGGTGTGGTTTTCTTCCACTTCACTATTAGAAGCTGCTTTGTATTGAACTGCAACACAAAATCCCAATAAAACACACTGAAGTTCAAGCAGCAGAATGTGAAAAAGTTCAAAAGGATGATGTAACGTGAACATCCTGGCGCTGCTGCCTTTAAGCAAAACAAAATCAGCAGACTTTTTTAAACCTCGGAGAGCTCTGTCTGTTTGCATTTAGCCCCGTCCTCGACTGCCAAGCCCTCTTAGGCATCCATACAACCAGGATCAGATGAACTAAATCTCTCCAATACAAACACACATTTCAAATTTAAAACACATCCCCCCCCACCTGTAGCTGCTCATGTAGATGTGGAAAACTTTCTATGTGGGACTCTGAAAAGTGATGTCAGCCACATCATAGCATGTTTTCCAGCTTTTTCTCTTACACACTCCAAGTCAGCAAGCAAATCATTTGAGCTCTAGTGTCTGAAAACCTGTTCCAGGCGTGCCATGACAAGGCATCCCAGTTTTAGAGCTGATCAGTGTCTCATTTCTCCACGTGCCTCTGGCTTTACATTCTAACTGACTTTAGACCAAGATGTTTTGTTCCCATTAGACGCAGAAAGGCAAGCCATGACTTTATAATATTAGAATGATCTATCTAACAATAGTTATTGCTACCTTGATTTAAGAAGATGGGAGCATCATATGATTAACCTGTATCTTTATGCATTTGGCATTAAAGCTGCAGTGTCCAACTTTTATAAAAATGTGTTTTTTGCATATTTTTAAAAACTTTTTCTTTGTCATGATGATATAGTAGGAGAAATGTAATCTGTGATAAAATGGAACAGAGCCTGCTGCTGTGGGGAACCATGCAGACAGCAATAGGAGCCACATTTTTTTGCAGATTACCTGTCTCATGTTATACTGTCATGACATAGTGAAAGGCTTTAAGAAATATGTAAAAATTACATTTATATAAAACTTACATACCTCAGCTTTATTAATAAAACAAGCATAATATGTTGCATTAGACCAGGGGTCTCAAACTCCAGTCCTCAAGGGCCGCAGTCCTGCAACTTTTAGATGTGCCTCTGCTGCACCACACCTGAACAGAATAATTAGGTCATTAAGGCTCTGGAAAACTGATCTACACAAGGAGGAGGTCATTAAGTCATTTCAATCCAGCGTTTTGTACCTGTGGCACATCTACAAACTGCAGGACTGCTGCCCTCGAGGTCTGGAGCTTGAGACCCCTGCATTAGACTAAACCTTTTTCATTTAACTTAAATAAAGCATATTCTGTGTAACACATACTAAATAATGACTTATAAGGCATAACTAGTAAGCAAGAGATTGTGTCAAAAAATTGTTTACCTCAAAAAAAGTCTGAAACGCAACATTCTAGTTTTACTAAATAGAAAGAAACATTTTGTTCTTTTGCTTTTCTCTGCAGCACTATGTCCTCACCCTCATGTCCATGGTGGCCCAACTGTACAAGCACCCCAGCATCAAGAACTCAGTGAACATAGTGGTGGTGAAGATGTTGGTGGTGGAGGACGAGGAGGCTGGACCGGAGCTGTCCAGCAACGGAGGCGTAGCTCTGCGCAACTTCTGCTCCTGGCAGCAGCTTTTCAACCCACCGAGCCAGAGGCATCCTGAGCACTACGACACGGCAATGCTGTTCACCAGAGAGGTGAGGGGTGGACCACTGGTCTGTTGTGTGCTTGTGATGAGCTCAAGGTTTTACCTTATGCTGTGCTTTTAGTGAAATTTGCTCAGAATACGATGGACTGATTTAATCTAGATGGAACTGCTGAATACTGTGTGCCAAGCATCAGAAAGTAGAGGTGAAGTATCATGAGTGGAGGGATGTGTTTAATAGTCAATCACTGAGCTAAGATCTGCTTGTGGATGTATTAAAAAGTCTCACCTGCACTCAGGGGAAAAGCTGTCTGGAAAAGCTTTAAGCTAAGCGGCCAGGTTAAGTTATAACAGAGCGATTAGTAATGTTGTCTATCACATCCATGAAACACATTCTGCGTCTGGCAACTGCTTGTAGCAGACATCCAGACCAACTCGTAAAAAGGTTAATTTTCTGTAAAACTAATGGTTATATTGATGGCAACAACTGCCATCAGATAAAGTGAAATTAGATTGACGTTTTTGACTTTGACACTCCAATACCATCATTTTTTGGCTCATTCAAAGGAGGACTATCGTTTTTCACATAATAATTTTGTCCACTTAACAGTTTGATCTTCGGGCATTTTCATGCCTCATAGTCCAGTAGACTTGGTTCTATTCAGGACCAAAACTCCAACATTTGTTCCATTTTCAGCTGCTGCAGTTCTCTTCCAGACTGCACTGTGATAAACCATCTAAAGCAGGGGTCTCAAACTCCAGTCCTCGACGGCTGCAGTCCTGCAACTTTTAGATGTGCCTCTGCTGCACCACACCTGAACAGAATAATTAGGTCATTAAGGCTCTGGAGAACTGATCTACACAAGGAGGAGGTCATTTCATTCCAGTGTTTTGTACCTGTGGCACATCTAAAAACTGCAGGACTGCTGCCCTCGAGGCCTGGAGTTTGAGACCCCTGATCTAAACCATTTGAAGAAATGGTTCCCGCCCTCGCCTGTGGTGGCGCTGCACCAAGAGCCACTGAAGGAAATAACAGGAAAACCTCAGAAGAAGACACTGAGCACAACTTCCTTCTTCACAAAATGGAAACAAAAGTGGAGGGGCATCAGATTTTAAAGGTTGTAGGATTTCTCTTTTTTCTTTGGATAAAGACTACAAGCCATTTCTCTCACTAGCATATACTGTAGGTCTTTCACAATAAGTAATAAATCAATTAACGGCATGATAAATTAAAAATGTCTATATGCATGATTCATGATTTTTTTCTCTTTTCTCTCAAAAACTGGATATTTGGTCTCAACTATCCTTATTTTGAAGGATGATTTCGTTTACGGAGACTTCATTCATTTTATGTGTTGTTTCAGTTTTTGTTTATTTATTGTAATTAATTTAAATATTTTCCAGTTTCCTACACAAGTACGTTTTGGTTGCATTTACCCAGAATGCCCTGCTCTGTATTCCTTCCTGCCTTTGGAGTGGTCTTCAGTTTGCTTGGTGTTGACAGGCATTCAAATCGCACCACAGTTCACTTCACCTGTACCATTATTGAGGTTTGTAGGCAGACCAGAGTTAATTTTTTCTGTTTGTGCCAGAGTTCAATTGCATATTCATGAACTTAAAAGCAGTCATATTTCACCATGTGAGTGAACTTCAGTGTTCTCTGTTGACAGCTGGAATATTTCATAGCAATTGAGCCACATGTATTTTATGTAATGCTGAGACGCCACTGGGTTGCATAACTGTGAAGGCCAGATTAAAGTTTGAGTGGAAGAGCAACTGTATGGGTCTTACTGACTTAAAGTATGTCTATATTTACATGCACACCCTCTTTTTTTCTGAATGAGTGTGGTGTGTGCAAACAGACTTCATAAATTACTCCAGCTTCTACACTGTCAACAGAATGTGAGGGCTGAATCAGTCATCTTTGGGCTGTGGACAGCTGAGCAAAGCACCACAAAAGATCCCGAGAGACAAAAACAATTCCAGACAGTTGTTTGTTCTCATAGACTTACAGTAGGCAACTTAATACATCTAGAATTGTTAAAGTGGCTGAATGAATAAATGAACACTTGCCCAATACAATGGGATTTTATGAGAAGTTGAGTGGCAAGAAACACTGTGATAATGAATAAAAATATATTTCTCTGAGTGTCAAAGCCTTCTGAAGGGTGAATCATACGTGATCTTAAACTAATCTTGTATTATTACCTAAATCAATTCTCTCTACTTCTAGAAATTTCTGTAATTTATCATTTGGGCACTAGGCTGCTAATCTAATTCCAGTACTATGTGTTTTCAACTTGGTTCGGTTCAGGTAATTTTTTTCATGTGATGGCACCAAATCAAAATAAAAGTTGCTTAAAAGCACTTCACATAAAAATCAAGTAAGCCCAGTTCAAATCCAATTACATGTATTTTAGTCACTGAAATGTTTGGATTCAATCCAAAGAGTTCTGTTTGACTCAAATGAAATTCCATGGGAAAAATATCTGATTTAGATTACTCAGTATATATTTTTTTCAGTGGTAGGCACTGCAAATTAAAAAGTCATTTTCACTTACCCTAAATGACTAGAGTCCCCTCAACAGAGTCAACTTTGTTATTTCACACAACCTGTACTTCAGGAAGTGATTCTCTGGAGCAAACCTTTCAGAGGAGACTATGGTTTCATTCTTATAACTATGTTGCCAAATCTGTTGCTCATTGACGATGGTAGTGATGTTAAACCTAAAACAAGACATAGCACAAATGTTTTCACTGCATATTTTCTACAACTGTCATAAAGTGGTGTGGTAGCGGTGAGGGAAACGCAGCAGACCCAGGTAGCAGTGAGAGATGAATGGTTTAATGATGAAAATAGTCCACAAAAAAGTCCAACAACCAGGCAGCACGGCAGAGCAGAAAGCCAGGGCTCAGCACCGGTAGCAACTGGAGGCAACGAATGGACAAACGACACTGACTAGAAGCATCGACAAGGACCCGACAAAGACGTAGAGACACAGGTGACACTAAATACACAGGAGGTAATTAGGGAATGAGACACACCTGGGAACTAATCAAGAGGAGACAGGACAACACGGAGACTCAGAGACACAGGAAACTCAAAATAAACACACAGAAAAACACGGAACATGACAGCAACATTAGGAAATTGTTGGTTTTATGGAAGAAAAATAGCCAAGTTTAGCTGCTATCATATTAAGGGATTCTTGTCTTTATGTCTTGTGTTGTGGTCTATGGGATTACAAAACATGGAAATAGAACGAAGACAGACAGGTCAATTATGGATGCAGAAAACAGATTGAAATGGAAAAGCTGGAATCCATTCCAAGCTGAGGGGAATGTCAACACAGAACAAACAAATTCTGCTTTACGGAGGCCTCAAGAGGAAATCCTGAGGGTTTGAGTTGTGAGAAACCAGCTCTTCTGTCAACTTCTAGCTGCTATGAAGATACTAACTATGCTTTAGGTGAATAAGTCATCTATTGTTAAAGTTTTATAGATCAGCTCTCTGGTGTTGAGGTTAGTTTAATGACAAACCTGGCATTTATTTGCTCTCTGCTTGATGCTAGAAAGTAAATCTGGCACCTGGATCAAGCGAACAGTGAACAGAACACATGGCTTCTCTCTGTCTTGTGTTGGACCTGTTGACCAGCTTTCAATCAGAGGAAATCATCAGTCATGCAAACCCAATTTTTGATTGTTTTCCATTTATGTAGCAATACGGTTTGAAATGTAGAGGGCAGAAGACTCCTCATGGACAAGCTGACTTTTGTTTCACTAAAAATCAATTCCCTGCTATGTTGAAGATACTTCAAGGGTCAGAGCTTAAATGTCTGGCTGGCTCAAGGCTGTGAATGCATGCCAAGCATCTGTCAGAAGGAAACTCTGTTTGCTGTTGTAAACCTATAATAATTGTGCTGTTAAACTGTATTTCATTTAGTGGAAACATTTTTTTCTAGTATTTCTTTTTAGCAGTACTGCTTGCTAGTATGCTTCTATGATGGCATAGTGTTTCACGTCTAGATCTAGTTTTGCATCAGTGCCGATGCTTACCAGTGTGATTGCCACTATTGTGGAACACTGTGTACCTTTGCATGCTGGGGAGCATATTAACTGTCTGCATCTTCGAGTCCAGATGTCTTTTGAATCCCAGAGTTTGGGGTGAGGTGAGGTCATAAATGCAAGGGCAGGCTTCTGTCGCCACGGAAAAGATTTCTGCTGCACTACCGTCTTCTTTTTTCCAAATCAGAGCTGTGGACAGCTGCATGCTGACATTTAACATCTTTACTAAAGAACAGATGCTCTGAGCAACATGTTTATTTGAAAATAGGTTAGTATGACAGATGGTAAAACATTAATAATTAAAAGATTAAACAACCAGCAGCATTTTGTGCAAACAGTCCCAACATGTTTATATCAAGGCAGGCAAATGTATTTATCATAGATTTGACTTTATGCCTTCCGGTGAGCCATTACATATTTTTGAAGGAGCATCCAGAGTCTGTGGCAAGATCAGAAAACTGCTGTTCACAAATGCTCTGCATCTAATCTGACTGTGCTTCAGCTTCACTAGATGTGGAAAGCTGATGGAGACAAACCCTAAAAGACTAGTAGCTGGAATTACAGCAAAGTATTCACTCAGAGGGGGTGAATACTACTACACATCACATTTTTCAGTTTGTTTGTAAAAAAAAAAATTCTGAATGGTGTACAGTTTTTTTTTCTACTTCACAATTGTATACCACTTTGTGTTGGTATTTCAGATTAGGAGGAGCTGCCCTTTCATTATATAGAATATAATAAAATGTACTTTATTGATCCCCAATGGGAATTGCTATTAAATATCAATAATACAAATATAACCATATGAGACAAAGTGCCTATATATATATATATATATATGCACTGCCTGGCCAAAAAAAAAGTCGCCACCTGGATTTAACTAAGCAAATAGGTACAAGCCTCCTATTGGATAAGTACTGCATAGGCGATTATCTTTCAGCTGGCAACAAGTTATTTAACCCCAGCTGATGCAATGAGTAACTCCTCATTTCTTAAACAACCATGGCAAAAGACACATCCTGTGGTCGTGGAAAAGACGTTAGTCTGTTTAAGAAGGGTCAAATCATTGGCATGCATCAAGCAGAGAAAACATCTAAGGAGATTGCAGAAACTACTAGAATTGGGTTAAGAACTGTCCAACGCATCATTAAAAACTGGAAGGATGGTGGGGAACCATCGTCTTCCAGGAAGAAATGTGGTCGGAAAAAAATCCTGAATGATCGTGATCGGCGATTACTTAAACGTTTGGTCAAATCAAATCGAAGAAAAACAACAGCAGAACTCAGGAGTATGTTTAATTGTGAACGCAAAAGCATTTCCACATGCACAATGCGAAGGGAACTCAAGGGGTTGGGATTGAACAGCTGTGTAGCCGTAAGAAAACCTCTAATCAGTAAGGCTAACCAGAAAAAAAGGCTTCAGTTGCTAGGGAGCATAAAGATTGGACTCTGGAGGAATGGAAGAGGGTCATGTGGTCTGATGAGTCCAGATTTACCCTGTTCCAGAGTGATGGGCGCATCAGGGTAAGAAGAGAGGCAGGTGAAGTGATGCACCCATCATGCCTAGTGCCTACTGTACAAGCCTGTGGGGGCAGTGCTATGATCTGGGGTTGCTGCAGTTGGTCAGGTCTAGGTTCAGCAACATTGTGTGCCCAAAGAATGAGGTCAGCTGACTACCTGAATATACTGAATGACCAGGTTATTCCATCAATGGATTTTGTCTTCCCAAATGGAACGGGCATATTCCAAGATGACAATGCCAGGATTCATCGGGCTCACATTGTGAAAGAGTGGTTCAGGGAGCATGAGACATCTTTTTCACACATGGATTGGCCACCACAGAGTCCAGACCTTAACCCCATTGAGAATCTTTGGGATGTGCTGGAGAAGGCTTTGTGCAGTGGTCAGACTCTCCCATCATCAATACAAGATCTTGGTGAAAGATTAATGCAACACTGGATGGAAATAAATCTTGTGACACTGCAGAAGCTTATTGAAACAATGCCACAGCGAATGCGGGCTGTAATCAAAGCTAAAGGCGGTCCAACAAAATATTAGAGAGTGTGACCATTTTTTGGTGGCGACTTTTCTTTTGGCCAGGCAGTGTATATATACACTGCTCAAAAAAATAAAGGGAACACTCAAATAACACATCCTAGATCTGAATGAAAGAAATATTCTCATTGAATACTTTGTTCTGTACAAAGTTGAATGTGCTGACAACAAAATCACACAAAAATCATCAATGGAAATCAAATTTATTAACCAATGGAGGCCTGGATTTGGAGCCACACACAAAATTAAAGTGAAATAACACTACACGCTGATCCAACTTTAATGTAATGTCCTTAAAACAAGTCAAAAGGAGGCTCAGTATTGTGTGTGGCCTCCACGTGCCTGTATGACCTCCCTACAACGCCTGGGCATGCTCTTGATGAGGTGGCGGTCTGGGAGGAGATCCTGAGGGACTAAAGCATCCGCCAACTCCTGGACAGTCTGTGGTGCAACGTGACGTTTGTGGATGGAGCGAGACATGATGTCCCAGAAGTGCTCAATCGGATTCAGGTCTAGGGAACGGGCTGGCCAGTCCATAGCTTCAATGCCTTCATCTTGCAGGAACTGCTGACACACTCCAGCCACATGAGGTCTAGCATTGTCCTGCATTAGGAGGAACCCAGGGCCAACCGCACCAGCATATGGTCTCACAAGGGGTCTGAGGATCTCATCTCGGTACCTAATGGCAGTCAGGCTACCTCTGGTGAGCACATGGAGGGCTGTGCGGCCCTCCAAAGAAATGCCACCCCACACCATTACTGACCCACTGCCAAACCGGTCATGCTGAAGGATGTTGCAGGCAGCAGACCGCTCTCCACGGCGTCTCCAGACTCTGTCACGTCTGTCACATGTGCTCAGTGTGAACCTGCTTTCATCTGTGAAGAGCACAAGGCGCCAGTGGCGAATTTGCCAATCCTGGTGTTCTCTGGCAAATGCCAAGCGTCCTGCACGGTGTTGGGCTGTGAGCACAACCCCCATCTGTGGACGTCGGGCCCTCATACCATCCTCATGGAGTCGGTTTCTAACCGTTTGTGCAGACACATGCACATTTGTGGCCTGCTGGAGGTCATTTTGCAGGGCTCTGGCAGTGCTCCTCCTGTTCCTTCTTGCACAAAGGCGGAGGTAGCGGTCCTGCTGCTGGGTTGTTGCCCTCCTACGGCCTCCTCCGCGTCTCCTGGTGTACTGGCCTGTCTCCTGGTAGCGCCTCCAGCCTCTGGACACTACGCTGACAGACACAGCAACCTTCTTGCCACAGCTTGCATTGATGTGTCATCCTGGATGAGCTGCACTACCTGAGCCACTTGTGTGGGTTGTGGAGTCCGTCTCATGCTACCACGAGTGTGAAAGCACCACCAACATTCAAAACTGACCAAAACATCAGCCAGACAGCATAGGTACTGAGAAGTGGTCTGTGGTCCCAACTGCAGAACCACTCCTTTATTGAGTGTGTCTTGCTAATTGCCAATAATTTCCACCTGTTGTCTATTCCATTTGCACAACAGCAGGTGAAATTTATTGTCAATCAGTGTTGCTTCCTAAGTGGACAGTTTGATTTCACAGAAGTTTGATTTACTTGGAGTTATATTGTGTTGTTTAAGTGTTCCCTTTATTTTTTTGAGCAGTGTATATATATATATATATATAGGCAGAAACCATAACCCTACCCTATACAAGCAGAAATGACTTTCTGTTCTCTGTGGTTCACTTTGGCAAAATGAGTCTGGCTGAAGGTGCTCCTGTATCCGGCCAACACGTCATGCAGTGGATGAGACTCGTCCAAGATGGCCTGCATCCTTCTCTCTGACACCACTGTCAGAGAGTCCAGCTCCACTCCATCAACGCTACTGGCCTTCTGGATCAGTTTGTTCGGTCTGTTGGTGTCCTCCACCTTCAGCCTGCTGCCCCAGAACACCACAGCATACAGGATGGCACTGGCAACCACAGCATCACAAAACATCCTGAGCAAAGTCCAAGAGATGTTGAATGACCTCAGCCGCCTCAGAAAGTAGAGGCAACTTTGTCCCTTCCTGTACACAGCATCAGTGTTCTTGACCCAGTCCAGTTTTTTTTTATCAATGTGGACACCCAGATATTTATAGTCCTCCACAATGTCCACACTGATTATTGTTAAATTAATTGTGTAGTCAACAGGATGGTAACAGGGGTCACCGGTCAAAGGTCTCCTGATCCTCCTCCTCAGATCCACCACCAGTTTCTTGGTGTTTGTCACATTGAGCTGCAGGTGGTTCAGTCCACACCATGTGACAAAGTTGTCCTCAGCAGCCCTGTACTCAGTCTCATCACCCTCTCTGATACATCCAACTACAGCTGAGTCATCTGAGAACGTCTGGAGATGACAGGTCTCAGTGCAACAGCTGAAGTCGGATGTATAGAGCGTGAAGAGAAAGGGAGAGAGGACAGTCCCCTGTCTGACTCACAGTGTTGCAGGCTCACAGACTGTGGTCTGCCTGTTAGATAGTCCACAATCCAGGACACAAAGGGGGGTGGGGGGTCCACCTGCATCACCATCAGTTTCTCACCCAGTAGAGCTGGAAGGATGATGTTGAATGCACTTGAGAAGTCAAGCAAAACTATCACAGAATCTGCATAACACAACATGTCTGCATTTCACATAACAGAAAAGACAATTACTTTATAAACATGTAGAAAGGAATGATTGTGATCACTGTATATGTGTTTTTATGGGGGTGTTGGTCATGTAGCGTTTGATTGGTCATGTGACAGTCATAATAATGACACAGCACAAGAAAATGGGCTGCTTAACTCAAGCAGAAAAGCAATGTAGGTGCTTTAGGTGGTATCAGATGTGTGGGGAAATTCATATAATACAGATGATGAGGAAAATATTGGTCATAAGAGGAAAAATAATATTGTCAACTTCCTAAAATAATGGCCTCAGTCATTTTTTGCATTAAGTGATTTGTTTTGGCAAAAAATGATCTAGTCCATTATTTTAGGAATGTGACCATATAGGATATTGATATAGGAGCACATTTCCATATTGGTGCCTCCTCAGTTTAGGGCCTGTGAATACTTCTGTACACTATATGACCCAAAGTTTCGGAATACAGTGTGAATGTAAGAGATGGTGCATGAAGCTATGGTCTTTTACTGAAGAGAGAGCGTAAACAACACAGCTGTTTGGGGAAAACATTTTCCTTATGAGGCAGTAAACACAATCCCAATTGTTTGGACTTGCTTTTTTAATTACTTACCCTCAACTGGATCTGAATTTTTCTGCTTTATCATTGCAGGACATCTGTGGACAGAAGAGCTGTGACACGCTGGGTGTGGCAGATGTTGGGACGATGTGCGATCCCAAGAGAAGCTGCTCAGTCATCGAGGACAATGGCCTGCAGGCCGCCTTCACGACTGCGCATGAGCTCGGTGAGCCTTTTTTAAAGTCATCGATTAAGCTGCTGAGGGCGAGAGAAACCAAAGGGGGAAGTAGAACAGCTGGGCTGAGATTGTTTTGATAACCTGCTGACTCTCCCCCTGCAGGCCATGTGCTGAGCATGCCCCACGACGACTCCAAGACTTGCGAAAAGCTGTTCGGAGATCTGGGAGGGCATTACCTGATGGCCCCTCTGTTTGTTAGTCTCAACAAATCGGCACCGTGGTCTCCCTGCAGCTCTCTTTACATCACTGAGTTCTTCGACAACGGCCACGGTGAGTGATTCTGTGGTTCAGGCTTATGCCTCAGAGCGGAAAACTTCTGCCAACTTGGACATCGGCTGTGGTTTTCTTATGGGGCTGATTCAGGATTCAGAATGTTTTGCTCTCATGAATGATGTCTTTCCTGCTTAAACATGCCGCTTCCCCCCAAATTGCAGGTTTTGGTGATAGTTTATCTTGCGCGAGCTTTCCACATCCTCTTCTCTCCCTTTTGGGTCTCAGGCTTTTTTTTCACTGAGAGTCCATCTCCAGTTCTGCCTCTCCTCTACTGTGTCATGTGTTTTGGATTGTTTATGTCCTTACTAGACCAATTGGTGAACCTTTCTTTCCACTGAGTCATGGCATGGACTCCTTCCTGTTCTCCACCTCAACAGCCAAATGCAACAGCTGGTGCTGAAAAAAACTGTTCTTTATCTGATGGAAAACATCTCTAGTAAAAAGTCAGGTTGCTCGAAGTGTTCATTCTGAAATGCTAATGTGATTATCACCTACACTCGAATGTAATAAATTTCATTTGAGGAATGATGAAATGCCTTGTTTTTTGATTAGCCAGCAAGTTCAGATTCTACGTAGTAAGCATGATGCATCTGTAAGGATTACAATTTATTTCAGGACATGACTTGCCCTGAATTTTTGCCTCATAGTGTCATACCACATGGGGAAAGAAACACATTTACAACCACCACAGCAACACAAAAACTGATGATCTCTACCAGCCTGAATGGAATCCAGTGCTGATGTGTTCTCTAACCCTAGGAGACTGCCTCCTGGATGTCCCGGAGAGCACCATTCCCCTGCCACCAGAGCTGCCGGGTACGGTCTACAACCTGGACCAACAGTGTCAGCAGATTTTTGGGGAGGAGTTTGTCCACTGCCCCAACACGTCAGACAGCGACATTTGCAGCCAGCTTTGGTGCCGAGAGGACGGTACAGGGCAGTGTTCCACTAAGAACGGCAGCCTGACCTGGGCCGATGGCACTCCTTGCAGGTCCAATGGGACCTGTCTACATGGAGCATGCAAGATGACAGAGGAAGTGATACAACCACTGGTATGATCATTACTTTGATGTTTGATTTCAAAGAGATATCTTTGCAAAGGTAAAACATCAGTTTTTAATTGTTTCAGATTCAGTGCTGCACCCTGCCACCATTGTCACAGTAACACACAATGGGTGGTTGTGCATGTGCTCAATGCTGGAGGGCAAAAAAGCTATTATTTTACTTGCCATCCATAGCCAACAACTCCGTTAACTGAGTGAAACCTGGAGATGTCGGTATTATTCATTTAGCACAGTGCCCTACAGCAAAGAAAATAAATCAGAAAAACCATTGAAAAAGTCAAAGCCGCTTGTATTCTTCATTTTTCTAATCTAAAGTTATGTAAACTTACTTATAGAAAACAGTTTGTTTGGTTGAAGTGAACTCTGGTGCCGTTCAAATGCATATATGAATGTCAGCGGACCAGAGACCAGAAGCGAGAAGCAGATTACAGTGCAGGGTATTCTGGGCAAATACAACCAAAACAAACGCACAAGTCGAGTGCTAGTTTGAGAAATGGCTTGTGATCTTTAGCCAAAGACAAGAGAGAAATCATCCGACCTCTAAAACCCAACGCCATTACAGTTTTGTTTGGCCTCAGGCTGCACCCTTCGCCCCTCTATGAAGTGTGGACTCAGTCGAAGTGCACATAAGGGTTCGAGTGCGCAGGTTACAAGTGTGCAAAGATTTGAGAATTGAGACAGTACGCCCCTGTGTCATAACTTCAACATCTAAAATGGCGGCACTGGTCACTGTTTAACCATTTGTGCAGCTCAAAAAGTACAACTACACAAGAAAAATCGAGTTGACATGTACAGTATAGGGATTTTTGCTTTCCTAATTTACTGCTGAGATATTTGACTGTACAAATGTGTTTTGTTATGACTTGTTGAATACAGAGCAAAATTTGATGTAATCACACATTCTCAGTGAAACAAAAAATATTTCAGTACTTTACATTTGAAGACTGACTTTTTCTCTTTCTTTGCGGAAGACACAGTCAAGATGACAAAAATATGCATTAAAATGTATTAATATTCAGTTCAACAATCTGCGATTTAACTAATTTGAGACATGATTAAATATTCAGCTCCTCCTCAAAAACATGTATTTTATGAGGCTAAAAGTTAGTTTGGCATAAATGTATTATAAAGTGGAACTAATGTGCTAACAAGCGTCAAGTTAAGGACAAACGTATGGCATATATAAAAAAATATTTTAAAAAATCCTGATGCTACATTGAAAAGTAAAACGACTAATGGAATTAACATGCCCTTCTTTAAAGAAACCATGATTGTTGGGACTTTGTAGGCCAAAAAATGTTACAAGAAATTCATGTCAGGAACACTTTGACATCAATGTAATTCCCCTCTAGCCAGAGACGAAACCCAGGACTTCCCCCAGTGCATTATAGGCCTGGCGGGCTGCCAGACTTTACATAGCCCCCCACCAGGATAAGTGTTGTGTGTTTTTGTTTTAATTAAAAAGAAAAAAACATTTTTTTAAATTTATTTATTGTTTTTAAATAGGACGGACTGCAAGCGTCTCTTCTGCGGTGAACATTTCACTGGCAGGGCAGAATTATTCCTGACAGAAAGATGAGATTATAGTTTTTAATAGTGGATGCATTGAATAGGGAGCACACACCAAACAGAACACTGACACCTCTGCATTGGCCGCTTCGCATGTGCTGTCGTGGCTTGACCTCTGAAGTTCACCTTTGCCGGCCCGAGCCTCCATGGGGCCCTAAGCGAAATTTGGTTTTTTGGCCCTCTAGTTCTGCTAACAATGTGGACTGGCTGCAGTCAGCAGTCTGCTCATTAGGTCATTCACACACCTGCTATAAACTTATTGTATCTCTGGCAGTGCTGTTGACATTATATACATACAGTATATAATATAGGATACATTTATTGGCTAACTGATTTATCGACCAGTTGATTTCTGGGCCCCAAAATTTCCGGGATCGTGATCGGCCGATACTTACACGTGAAGCCCATCTTAACCCCTGATCCTATCTTCATCAGCAAAGGTTTATAAATCATCTCTGTCCTTTTCTGCTCTACAGTGAGAGGTTTGACAGACTGACCCACCAGGTCAGGTCTGAACGTTTACAGTTAACAATATTCACCCCACTGTTGCCAACTCAGTGACTTTCTTGCTATATTTAGCAACATTTCAGACAAAAAAATTCATATCAGCCAAAATCAAAATCGGCAGGTCAGGCTTTTTAAAGATCGGAAACGAGGGATCGGCTAGAAAACTGCAATCGGTGCAGCTCTACACACATATTTATGACATTCTTTGATTAAATACATTTCTCTTCAGTGTTACTCCAATAGCTGAAAATGTAATTTATACCAGGTGAGTCTTTCTCCCCTGAGAACAGGTACTGGACTGATTCTGTGCATTCAAATGACTTTAACAGAAGTTTCTCATAACTTAGAAGTTAATGTAAAAATAATGTTTGTTTTAGCCACTAAATGATTTTGCTCAGCAGCAGACAACAAATCCCAACTGCAGCTTAGAGCAGCTCATCCATGTAGCAGCTATGTAGCCTGACGTAAAAACATTTAGTTAGACAATGTCAAACATTGAGAAGTTTTAATTATTCTTATCAAACAAGGTGTTTTGAAGCCAAAAATACCTCAGAAATATCCAGAGCCATCATGAGAATCGACTAATTTACAGTTTAAACTCAGTTTCACACAAACACAAAGACCCACTTTTTTCTTTTTATCCATAAAATAATGATTTCTACATACATTATCAAATATATATATTATTGTAAAAACAAATCAGTTCATAGTGAAATTGTATGTTTTTGATATAATAATGATGACATAGAAATTATTACAAAAAAAACAAACAATCAGCTCCACTGATGGGGCCCTTAGTGGCAAAAAAAAAGAAGAAGAAAAAAGGATTTCTTGGTACCTTTTACGCTTTTGTTTATCCTGCATGGTTCCATCGCCCTGTTCCATTTGAACTTGATTGTTCTGATACATACACACATCTCTGTGTTGATCCAGCTGGGATATTTGCTGGTCTGAACTTATAAAGCCTCCAGAAATGAAACCAAAACCGCAACACCAAACAAAAACACACTTAGTTGCCACATAAAGTCTTAAAACATGCGCAGCTTCTACTAGCTGTGAGTGACACATGTGGCAAGAATGTGGGCAGACAGAGACGGGCGCGTGCCGCACTTCAACACAAATTTAGCCCTGAGTCTGAGCATTCTAACACACTGTGCAGCCTCAAACCCAGAAGCCCAGACTGTGGTTACGGCTGCACAGCCTACGGCTTGGAGCTCAAACCAACAACTGTGACTCCTTCTTTTCGTTCTCTGTGTTTAACCACAGAGGGCTGTGGATGGCAGCTGGAGCTTATGGGGACCATGGCAGCAGTGCTCCAGGACCTGTGGAGGTGGGGTGGAGTTCTCCTACAGGGAGTGCACTGATCCTGTGCCTCAGAATGGCGGGAAGTACTGTGAGGGACAGAGAGTTCGATACCAGTCCTGCAACACAGAGCCTTGTGACGCCAGTGAAGGTAATATCAATTTAACTTTAAAAAGGTCAATGGACACTTTACACTAGAACTGTCTGTCAAACTGTGGTCCCCAGATCACAGCAGGTCCGCGGGCGCCCCCTAGTGGTTCACAAGATACAGCATGTCAACGGCCATTTATTTGCCATGAAGTGAGTTCAAAGTATGAGCTCACTTCATAACAAACACAAAGGATTGTGTTTAAAAATAACAATGGATAAGTGGCTTAAAACCGGATCATTCAAAAGAAGAGCTATTGAGTGGAAAGAAAACAATGCCATGTAATGCATGTCTGCAGGAATATTTTTTCGTTTTTCTGGTTAAGTTGCAGAACTTTTGTTTTGAGGGCACTATTAGGATACATAGCATTTCACCGGTATGCTGATGTAGGTTGGATATAGGAGCTATGGAATCATTCGACTCCATAGCTCTTCTGTAAAATGGCCGACAGATTCCCCAAAATGTCGCATAAGCTGGTTGAAAGTATAAGGGGTATGTTGCTCCAACGCCTGAATAAGTTGCCGATGTCTCCGTGATGGCTGATCGATGAGGAGTGCTAGCAGAATGGCTGAATTATGAATATATCTTATGTACGTCCTTCACTGCCATAATTTGCAATTACTTATCGCATGTACAATTTGATTTCATGCAAAATCAAAACTCAGAAACTCCAAAATTACAAATTTGTGGTTTTTTTCATACAATATAGAATGTAGACAAAGATTTGTGCACATTCGTAATGGAAATGCAGCCACTGACCTCCATTCATTTCAGTAATAGATGGAGGTAATCACTAAAATTAATGCTTAGTAATGACTTAAACATTCATGTTAATGTCAGGATTTATCCCTAATCCTAACACTTTCTAACTCCCCCCATGTTCTTTACAGTAACCTGAACCAAAACGTCATTAAGACCATAGCTATAAACTGTACCCCAACATCAGACTGTTTCCATCATTGAACTGATTCAGATGGAAGTCATTGTGACACTCAACCGACCGTCACTTGAAGAAAGGGGGTTTGTTGCATTAGGACTGACCTTTGGTCAGCATATTTCAGCAGTGGTGGCCCTTCCTACTACTGCCCGCCAACAAATTAGTAGATTTTGTTTTCAGGAGAAAGCAGGTAACCTCGTCTCCCAGTACTCAGCTGTACTTACTTCAGTACTCATGCCATGCAAGTAGAAGGAAACTTTTTCTGGCAACAGCTGACAGTCAAGAATTATTGACTTTATTGAAAGTGTTATTTGTGATAGAGTTGAATCAACACTCTCAGTAGTTGAAATTTAACACACATCAGTGTTGATTTACCTAACACTAGTGTGTAGTGTCAAAAGTTAGCACTATGAATGTGTTAATCTAACACAAAAGTGTTATATATATATACTGTATATCAACATAGAAATCTGAATTTTAAAATACTACTTGTGGTGGTGCAGGGGTTAATCACAACCCACATATGGAGGCCTTAGTCCTCTATGCAGCTGTTGCAGGTTCGCTTCCCGGCCTTTGCTGCATGTTCTCCCCGTTCTCTCATTACCCATTTTACTGTCAATTCACTATCAAATAAAGGCCACTAGAGCCAATAAAACCTTCAACAAAAAATACTACTGGCAGTCAATAATCCCCAAATTCACTATAAAAAACATTAGATGCCACTTGAATTTACAAAAACTCCAACACAAGTTGCGGTTTGAATCTACTTGTATTTCAAAACAAGAACATCATCAAAGAGCACTGACAGCAATATACAGCAAAGGTCATACAGTATGACCTTTTGCTTTCTTTTTCTTTCCCACACATTTCAGAAAACCGTTTGCTATAGGGACTGTAATAAACCAAGTCCTTAACTGGAATAACATAAAACAAATCCTCTTATTGATACAGTATACATTTAAATGATCGTAATAAAGACTGTCCACTCTGCCAGGCAAAATACAAGCAAGTATATCAAGTCTCGTGCAAAAATCCCATCAATGTTGAAAACTGTAGGTGAAGAAGTTGTCAAGGTATTCATGGTACTTTGCACTGAAGGTGAAGAGAACTTTGAAAGTTCATCGAAAGCTGCCATGGATTTTCATGTGATCACTGAAGGTGAAGTACAGTACAGTATTGCGAGGGAACGCAAAAGGTTTTGCGTTCCCTCGCAATACTGTACTGATCAGTTATGCGGCATAACTGAATACTGTAAGCTTTTCTCAACTCAGAAATAGTCCAAATATTTGGATGTATTTTTATTTATTTCCTACTTACGGAAAGTTTCTGTTTATATCAAAGGTTTGTTGTGCCTTTCTATCCTGAAGAAAAAGATATAAAACTTCAGATATTTCACAAGGAGATATTAACATTCATGGAAAAACCTTACATAACCTTATATTAAAGCAGAAAGTACGGCGGCCCCGTAAGAAAGGCTTACAGTATTCAGTTATGCCGCATAACTAATCAGTAGATTATTGTGAGGGAACACAAAAGTTTTGCGAGGGAACGCAAAAGAAAAAAATTTCCCATGTCCCCTGGAGGGCTCTGTAATTATTAAGTGTATGTATAGAAACATAAACATTTTGGCTTAGTTTTGATCGCATAGATCACGTGACTGCTTCATTTTGCGTTTTGGTTTTCAAAATAAAAGCGCAATGAGCCATGTTGCTTCATGGGTTGTTGTAGGTCATTTGGTCACGCATCAGAGGAGAATATTTGTCTTCAGTGGCCAAAATAAAAGGAACATTGACCAACATATTTGATGTGTATTGATGATGGCACTCATCAAAATGTAATGTTTGGTACTGGTTTTCTCAATTGTCGATTATGGTGTTTTTTATGACTTTATGATGTAAAGCTCTTTGAACTACATTGTTGTTGAAATGCGTAACACAAATAAACTCGATTGATTGTCTGAAATGGAGACAGCAAGAGGAAATTCTCTGACATATGGGAATACTTTGAGATGATCACTCACAATAAAATTCTTCTTAAATAAAAACAATTAACCCCTCCACCTCCCAATTTCTCACCTTCTGGGAATTTCCACTATTATTTGTAATCTGATCAGCAAAGATATATCAGTCTTGCACAGCAGAAACAAATGTAATGCTGTTGCAAGACTAAAATTCTGCATGTAGCCAAATATAAGGGATCAGAGCCAATTAGAAATCCAAGAAAAAGCAAATTCCCCAACAAGCACTGCACTCCCAAGACACTAAAACATCAAATGTATTTATTGTCAAATCAGTATATGGCATAAAAGAAAACCCAAGACAACCACTGATGGTCAACATATACCAGGATTAGATTGGCTACAAATCATTTTCATAATTAAAACATATGACTACGGTGGCCCTGAGGTGCAAACCACTTCAGCAAACTGAAAGCACAATTGCAAATTACAAAAGAACTACAACATTAACAAAACAGAAGAGGTATGTCCCAGTGGGAGACCTAAGAAACCGCTGATTGGACTACAGCTTGTTTTTACTTTTGAACCGGAAGTTATTATGGCTTTAACGTGTTTTTTAAAAACATGAATGTTCTCAGTGATCCAAAGCCTCTTGCCACAACTGCTAGAAAAGTTTGGTGATGGCTCAACCAGCTCTTTTCCACAGTTTGGGCAATACATGGCGACATGACCGTATTCCCGCTTGCTTTGCTTCTCATTAAAACGAAGCACACCAGAGTAACTTCCTGTTCAAAATTTAAAAAGAGCTGTAGTCCAATCAGCTATTTCTTAGGTCTCCCACTGGGACATACCTCTTCCGTTTTGTTAATGTTGTAGTGCTTTTGTAATTTGTAATTGTGCTTTCAATTTGCTGAAGTGGTTTGCACCTCAGGGCCACCATATATGACAAATAAATATGATTTAATTGATTCTCCACATGAGTTTGATGAAAACGTTGTGACAATATTGCATTTACTAATTTTTGGAAATATGATCCAACTGAGTGACAAGGCTGTTACAGTTTCACCAGCAGATGTCACTAGTGAGTGATGAATGAAGCATCGAGTAAAGAACCTATTTGCAAAGCAAAGGGTTGGAAAGCTTCATTGCTTCATGATGTTTCATTTGCTCATCACCAGTTAACCACCCAACACCTTGTGCTACACCTGCTTGGCTAGCTCTAGCTGCTAACAAAAATACCAAACCAGGGGTGCTGAAGTTCAGTCCTCCAGAGCTACCGTCCTGCAACTTTTAGATGCATCCTTATTCCAACAGACCAGGATCAGCTCTGAACAGACCTGACGAGCCATTCGTTTGATTCAGGTGTGTTGGAGCAGGGAAGCATCTGAAAGTTGCAGGATGGTAGCTCCGGAGAACTGGACTTGAACTCCCCTGTGTCGTATATACCGTGATATCCAAACAAATAAATTATGTTAAGCGAGCTATGTATATGACTCGATACTCTCAAACAGAAAATTAATGCATCCATAAAAAATAATCAAAAACATGATCATCTTAATATGGAACTTACTTTGTTACAATAAGCTCCAGACAAGACGCCATGCTGCTGTCCCCGCTCCTGCTAACACGTGACGTTAATTGTGGGAGCAATTCTGTCTGGTGTTGATTTCAGAATCAACATAAATAAATAAATTGATTTCAGAATCAACACCAGACAAGAGTTGCTTAAATTTAACTCTCTGGAATAACACCAACTCTGTAGGGAAACTAACACTGATGTTGTTGAATTAAACTAAACAAGTGTTGAATTAACACTGGATTTTTAACATACAGCACCAACACTGGAAATCTAACACTTTTGAATTTGCTGTGTACACACGCCCACGCACACACAGGCATAGTTTGTATTTTATTGGAATTTTGTGTACCAGACCACTGTAATGGAGCACATACAGTATATTTGTTCACGGAACATCTATATTTATACTAGAGCCAAGTTTAGAAGCAAGATCAAGTTTGTACACAAAAAGTATCACAGTTCCATTGGCATCAAAAGAGGCAAGTAACCTCTTCTGGCCTTAACAGCATGGCGTATTAATGATTGGTCTCCAGCTTTTCAACTGATTTTTATTTTGATTTATTACAGGTTGTCCCAGCAACAAAAATGAATCCATGCTTTAAGTGAAGGTGGAAACTTCATACAACAATCCAGGATTTTTTTGGTCATAAGTCTAAACAGTAGCCCAGCTTCAGAGTTGAAAGTTTTTGACATATGAACCCTTTATTGCAAGTCAATCTGCAGCATTTCTAGAGCAGTTCAAAATAAATTTTAAAAAAGACATGTTGTGACATCTTTGCTAATAATGAGATGATTTGATTATAAGAGTTCTACATTTAAGCAAAAGTTCTATATCTCATGCGTAGGTAAAAGTTTCAGAGAAGAGCAGTGTGAGAAATACAACAGCCCCAACTACCTGGACTACAATGGAAATGTCAAACAATGGATCCCAAAGTATGCAGGAGTTTCCCCCAGAGACCGCTGTAAGCTGTTCTGCAGGGCCAGGGGCAGCAGTGAGTTTAAAGTATTTGAGTCAAAGGTACAGTATCTACATGGAACTGCGCAACACAAGTGAAATATCAATTTGGTTCGATTTTTTGAGATTAATAAAATAATTGTGCAAGCATATTTTTTTATATTATTTGCTATCAGATATTTTTTAAGTAGTGATTTATTTCACAGTATAGATCTACCTGCACTAATGTCCTTTATTGTAATGTTAGGAAAATTTGGGGGGTCTTCTGAAAAATGTTACTGATTCAGTAGATGTTTCATTATCTTTCTGCTCTCATTTATACCTTTAACTGTGAGGGTAATAATCAGACCTAAGCTTGAATGTTTATTTTTATCTGGATTCGCTGATGAAATCTTGGAGTTAAAACTATCCTTAAAGCTTCAGTATGTAACTTTTATAAAAGCATGTTTTTTACATATTTGTCAACTATGTCATGACAGTAGACTATATGACAGATCATCTGTGAAATAAATTGATCTCCCCTGGTCCCCCTTTGGTCCAGCTGCAGAAATGCACTGCTCAGTCAGAAACGTCCACTCAGAGCCAGGAGGAGGGTCTTAGTGCTGTCAATCAATCTTGTGTACTCCTTGCTCAATGTGCTAATGGCTGAGAAACAACCAACAGTTACAGGAAACTGTTTATTTGTCATAATCAGTGGGCAAGCTAACTATCCAGAGAGCAAGAAGGAGGGTGTGAGCGACAGGGGTGGATTTCTGCCTCCACAGGTCAGAGGAGGCAGAATTGCTCAATTTTTTCACAGATTATCTGTCTCATTAATGAGACAGTCATAGTGAAACGTTTAACAAGGTTGTCTTCCCTGTATCATTGCTAAGTTTTGTTATTGTTTTTTTTTTTTTAAATAAAAATGCGGTTTTATTTGAATACTGCTGGTGCATTACATCTATAATGATACCTGTGCAATTTCTCTCCGCGCCCCAGCAGGTGATTGACGGGACAACCTGTGGCCCTGACACCACATCAGTGTGCGTTCAAGGCCAGTGTGTGAAAGCAGGCTGCGACCAGGTGATAGGATCTAACAAGAGGGTGGATAAGTGTGGAGAGTGTGGAGGATCTGGGCTCAGCTGCAGAAAGATAACAGGCTCCTACAACAAAGGAATGTAAGACCACAACAACAAGCAGACACATTAAAATCTGCCTTCATTAGAAATGACAAAAGTTGGAACAACTACTGAAGTCTCTGCTTGCTAATCAAACAAAACAGCAATAACCCTTTGAGCTCATTTTAGAAAGGCATTTTGAAGCTTATCAATGTTATCACAGGATAACCTAGCTTAGCTTAGCATACGGTAGGGTAATATAAGACTTTACTAACAGTTAATATATCAGCTGAAGTAAAAAAACTTTTGGTAGCACTTTATAATAACTAGACCTTATTTAGCCATAAATAGCCAATAATAAATAGTTAATACTCAATCTTTATTCATGAATAAGCATTGAGTGTGTTGGTTTTGGGAGTAATTAGTCATTATAGGTAAAGCATTCATAATTGTGTTAATTTATAGCTTATTAAGTATAAATCATCCTTAATGTTGTTAATGAACTTTTTATTAATAGTTCAATATGGCTAAATAAAGTGTAGTTATTATAAAGTGCCACCAAACTTTCTTAGCACCTGACGTTGATGAAACATAAATTTAGCAAATGGGAGTGTTATCTAAACGTGTTTCCTTTTTGCTCTACTAGCTATGGCTACAGCGACATTGTCACCATTCCCATTGGTGCCACCAACATTGACATCAAGCAGAGGAGCCATAGAGGAATCAAGCATGATGGGAACTACCTGGCTGTGAAGCGAGAAAACGGAGCGTACATCCTCAATGGTAACTTTTCCGTATCCACAGTGGAGCAGGATATTCCCATACTGGGAGCTGTGCTGAAGTACAGCGGATCCTCCACCACATTAGAGAGGATCCAGAGCTTCAGGCAGCTGAAGGAAGCCATAACCATCCAGGTCTTGGCCACAGGAGGGGATGCCAATCCCCCCAAGATTAAATATACCTTTTTCATCCCTAAGGACATAGCATTTAACAAATCTAAAGAGAAAAAGGGCTTGTACTTGTCTCTGCATATGATCAGCGATGTCTCTGACTGGGTGCTGGGAGAGTGGTCTGAGTGCTCCAAGAGCTGTGGCTCTGGGTGGTCAAGGAGGAGCATCGAATGCAGAGACGGCGACGGCTTCTTCTCCAGCCAATGCGACAGGGAGCTGAAGCCCACAGACATCCGGCCTTGCGGAGATGCACCGTGTCCCATCTGGCAGATGGGTCCTTGGTCTGCCTGCTCACGAACTTGCGGTCAGGGCGAGCGCCGCCGCAGTGTGTTCTGCATAGACTACAAGGGGAAGACTGTTGAACCAGAGATGTGTGATCCAAATAAAATCCCAGAGCCAGTCTCTGGGCAATGTAACAACCATGACTGCTCATGAAAAACATGATTACAATGAACAGTCTTTATTTTTTTTTTTTTGGTCAGAGTGCACATACAAATCATGGATGGGAGCAAAAGTAGCAGACATTTTGGAACAAACAGCTATAGATATTGGTGATTACCAAGAAATACAAGAAGACCTGGACTCTACATTTTAGAGAAAAGTCTTCAACTTTCAACTAAAAAGAAATGATAAACAACTAAAATGTAAAACCGCCTTGGTTTTATTCCTAAGAATTATTTCTAAGATATGAGCATTATTGAAGGGGGTTGGATGAACTTATGTTGATATTCCCAGGAATATCAACATAAGTTCCAGTCCCAGTCCCACTATAATTTGTCTTTTGTTAACATTTGACATCCACTATTAAGATTCGGAACAGTGACAATCTACCTCAGGATGCACATGTGATGCTATGTGTAAATGCTAGTTTTTGATGTAGTGTGTGTTTTCTTTAGAATGAAATTCAAAAGCAAAGAATTAACTTCAGGAATAAATTTGGCATAATTTGCCATTTGTTTTCTAGATTTAGGTGCCACTGTGAGTCCAAAACATTAGCAAGAGCCAACACACAGTCTGTATATCCTGGAGAATTTCGATTGGACAATTAAGACATGAGGCTATTTAAGCCTTGGGGAAAAGTGTTAATCTTGATTAAAATCAGATCTGAGTGAATTCACCATGATGATAATGTCAGTTCCTTCAAAACCATCCATTTCATACCCTTATTTATAAACCACTGCATCCATATTTCCTATGGAGATGGACATAAAAATCCTCAAATCTCATGTTTAATTTAATGTAATTTCATATCATCTCCTGAAAACTTTTCATCTGGCCATATTTTTGTAGTTATCCCTATTTTTGCCTATCAGCTTTTATAAAATGTGACAAATTGTAACCTCTGGTCAACCATTGAACAAATGCTTTCCTATTGATAGAAATTATTCAAGAGAATCATAAAACTGCATTATTTTAAAATTCTTATCTTCCCACCCTCACCATCACCATGTAGGTACAAACTTTTACATGATTTGTGAAGAATAACTAAAACTATAAAGGTACAAAAAGATTATTCATGACTCTGTTTCTGGCAGAACATGCAGTATAATTATAAAAGAAAGTCAATCAATGAAAAACTAAAATTCACTGTTCATAACTAGGGCTTGCACTAAAAGACTTTTGCTGAAAAAAACAATTTTTTTCTACAAGTTATTATATTGTGGATTATGTTTTCGGTGTTCTTCCAGTTTATTGTTTTTTTTTTATTAATTCTGAGCCTTCACCAAACAAGACAGACTTAGTCCAAAGCCACAGAAGCTGAAATTATAAAAACATGAATTTGTTCCAATTTAAACATTGTGTGAAATGTGTAATCTTTATTACAAATACAAGACATCCTCTATCTGGTAGTTTGAGTAGTGATGAAATATTTATTGCAACAAATCTTTTTTTCTGTTCCTTTATGTCTTATAGGGCTAAGTGATAAACATGATATCTTTGTTGATTTAAAAAAGTACTGCTAATTTAATTTTCTTTCAGACTTTGTGGTCATTTCTGACTCCTGTATGTATATTTAATGTATTCATTCCTTTTGTTAACTTACAGTATAAGATAAAAGAAATGGGATGCAAGGCTGATATTCCTTCAATGAAGGACAATGCTAAAGTATTGTTACAGCTTTCTAAGCTATTTATTTTTGTAAAGTTTTTACTTTGAATATGTAATTATCATGGTATATGCTGCTGTCTTTGAATGTTGTTAATTTTTTGTTTGTTCATAAAATGGTTAAATAAACACATTTATGTTAACAAATGTCTCCTCTCTGCACACAAGTAAAGGAAAACCCACAGGTAAAACCATACAGGACCTGATGAAAGTAGTCAGATTTTGTCAGATTAAGCCATAAACTTCAATGTTTTTTAAATGATAGAGCAACACAAACTGTAGCGTAGTAGTAAAGTGAAAGAAAACCAGACATGTTTGTTTTGAAGATAAAAATCTTGAAAGTGTTGCATACATACTGGTTCAACTCCTTTTGATTAATTAATTGATCGATTGATTCATTTTATTTAAATGGGGCCGTGCATATTAATAACTACAATGATGTTGTAAATATACCAGATTTAGCATAATGCTAATTTCCATCCATAGTCCTCTAATAACTCAAATTGACCTAATTACCAGGAGAACTGTCCACCTCTGTGTATTTTTTTGTAAGTTGTAAATCAAGTCTGGAACACAGGTATGTTTTCCATAAAAGGTCAAAATTGTGGAGAAGTTTAAAGCAGAGTTAGTTTCTAACATCTACGCTTTGAGCATCTTACATTTGTTCAATCCATCCATCAGGACTGTGACACACTTCAAACCTGCCAGATGACTGCCTACATAAACTGAAATATTTAGCAGAGAAGCAGCCAAGAGCCCCAAGGTACCTCTGAAGAAGCTGCAGAAATCCACAGCTCTAAAGGGAGAATCTGTGAAAAAAGGCAGCATAAACCCTGTCCTTCACAGATTCAAGAAGAAAGCCACAGTTTAAAACTAATATGGAAGAATATGAATGTGAGCCCAAAACCGAACTTTTTTGTTGACGTGTCACTAGTGAAAATCACCATCTGATTACCACCATTTAATCAATGAAGCTTAATAGCATAATTGCCTGAGACATTTTTTGGCCAAATTGAGATATATGCCTAACTTTACCCTCCAGAGTCTTTCACAGTCAGCTGATTTAGACCCCGGAAGTCAACACAAAACCGTGGTTCAAGGGGGGGGGTTTGTTCACAATGACTACAGGAGCTGCCCATGGTCCAGATGCAGGTTCAATGCTGTTATCCTCTAGCATCTTTTGTACTTGTTCTTCAATGATTTGCTTTTTAGCTGGAGAGGTGCGGTAAGGTGGTAGGTTAACTGGCTTTGCATCCCCAGTGACGATGATATGTTCTGCCAGAGAAGTGCGACCTAGGTGACCATCAAACAGATCACTGTAGTTATCTAGCAACTTTAACAGTCCTCCTTTTTCCGCAGAATTTAAGTTAGCGTCTTCAACTTTTTCCTTAAGTGAGATCTGTGGAGTGTTCTGCAGAGTCATCGTTCCACACTCAAGATCAGCCTCCACAAAGTCGTTTTCACAGGGTTCATCCAGAAATGGGGGATTGTCATCCATAATTACTGTTCTGGTTGGGACATGAATTGTTAGCGAAGTGCGAGTCATAAAGTCCATCCCAAGAACTAAGGGGGATGACAGGCCCTGCACTATAACAAATCGTTGATAGACTGACTTGCCCATAAATCCAATGGTCAACCAAGTTACTCCCAATAGATTGCAGTCAGTGCCGTTGGCCAGTCTTATGGGTGGGGAATGCCACTGATTCTTTAATGAGACATTTTGGGTCTTTTCAGGTATCAAGTCTGCATTTACTGCTGAAAGCGAACAGCTCTGTGGCCTCCAGAGCTGTTCCTTTTAAGTTCACTTTAACTCTGAAAGGAGTGTTCCAAGATGATTGTGAAGCTCTATCTTCAACGTGATTGAGCATAGGTGGTGAATTTGGGACTGACACAGGCAATGAGGGCGGAGTTACTGACTGGGGGGAGGGTTGGCCTTGTGAAAAACTCTCCCCCCCTCTGAAGTTTCCCTGCTTCCTACCTGTTGGGTTTGGTTCTCTCACCACGTTAGCGCTTTTTGGTTCTGCAGTCTGTGTCACAGGATGATAATCTGCAGGTGGAGTTTGTGGCAGGTCTCGTAGAATGTCGAGCTCCATAATACTCAGTGGAACAATTCGGACATGTGCGGGATGCAACACCAGGCATGGAACATTTAAAACAGTAGGGTCCATCATCAGTTCTATTTTTCATCTGGACTCTTGATGGCTGTAATGGGCTGGTGCCGAGAACAGAATGTAGCTCATGGGCACGCAGCACCAAATCAATTACTGACCTGATAGGTGTTCCATACAGTGCCACTCTGTACTTCTCTACTGCATGTTTACAGATAAGGTCAATCTGCTCTTGCTCAGACGGAGGGTTCCTCAGTCTTTTGAACTCACTGAGCATATGGGCTGCAAACGTTGGGAGAGGTTCTTCGGGGTGGTGGAAACTGTCCAAGATGCCTCTCATAATATGCTCCTGGTTGTCAACAGGTAAGAACACAGTTCTGAAAAGTTCACAAAATTCAGTCCAAGTAGATACATGAGAGCTGAGAACACTAAACCACTTCCTTGGTCCCTTAGCTAGGAAATGTGGTAGTTCTCTGAGAATCTGTGTGTCTGTTAAGTCCAGTGAGGTCTTGTAAGCATTAATAGACTGCAGCCATTCCTATGGGTGAAGACCACCATTATTAGTGATGGTGGGTTCTAATTTTGCTTGGTGCAAAGGGGCAGCGAGGACTCTGGTCGTATTAATAAACTCCAGTGAATCCGAATGGGTCTGAGACAGAGCCCTCATGGACTGAGTGGGGTCAGGTGCTGAGTTGTATTGCTCTTTTTTCCTGGTACGTAGACTAGGCACATATGGAGTAGATGACACCTGAGGAAAAGGTTGAGTAACCTGAGCACTTGGGACTTTAGGGACGGTTTTAGCTTGTTGAGTCCAACGCTCCAAAATATTTTTCTGTAGATCCAAAGATTCATGTAGACATTGTTGAAGCATGTCCACCTCTTCTTTTAAACTTTGTACTTTATGTTCCAGGTCAGGGGTATTGTGTCTGGCAGTATTGTGGTTCGGGAGCAACCTAAAGTCCAAATCATCACATAGATCAGTCAAGTCAGGATGAGTAGCCATAATGCACACTTATCTGTTACCCAAGTCTGTATAATGCAAGTTCTGCTGGAATAACTTCAGTTTTGGTCACACAGAAATAATTCCAAGAATGTTAGTTATTAATTTTAGCAGTGTGAAACGTTGAAACACATTTAGCTGTACACAGACATAAACTTAGAATTTGACAGGGGTAGATTTTTTTTTAAGTCAAACACCCTTAAAGATAGTTTCCAAATAGGAACCTTCAAACCAGTAAAATCAAAAGTCAGCAGTTAGGAACACCTTCAAATTATTGTTTTTTTGTTGTTGTTTTTTACTGTCCTCCTTTGTCTTTTTCAACAACAAAAAAATTATGCTGCTGCTGAGTCCGACGAATAGCTTCCGTATATTTGTTTTAATCCGATCTCAGTCAGAGTTTAAGACTTTCCTGTGTCCCATCTTCTCTTATTTTGCTTTTCGAATACTCACGGCTTCAGTTCGTATCTTCTCAGATAAATTTGTCTTGCAGCTCTGATCCGGTACAAAGCTGAGTCCAGTGAGAAAGCTCCGAAAGATCGTTGTTACCTTGATAAGTCCAGAACAGGCTGGTGTCTATTTCGGCTCGTTTGCTGGTAACAAGCTCATAGGCCAGGCATGTCCAAAGTCCGGCCCGGGGGCCAATCACGGCCCGCGGTCAGATTTCATACGGCCCGCAGGTTCGGTTTTATAATGTATTATTTATGGCCCGCCTGCACTGTGAAACAGAATAAATAAATCATAAAACTTGAAACTGTAATTCCGCCTTTCACCAAATGGTGGCAGCACCACTTTAATACTATCAGTCTCTGCATCCGTGCCGCGAACCCCTCTCCGCTCATTTCTGCCATGGCCACTGCAAAGAAAACTAGGAAAGTTTACAGTGAGGGCCGCCGCTTTCAAGAGAGATGGGAATTACAATACTTCTTCACTGAAAATCAAGCCAATTGTGCTTGTCTAATTTGTAATGAGACGGTTGCCTTGTTTAAGGATTTCAACGTAAAGAGACACTACCAGAGTAAACATGCTAACACATGCAACAAGCTAACAGGAAGTGACCGTGCTGAAAAACTGAAGCAGCTCCAAGCTGCACTGGCATCACAACAGCGATTCTTCACGCGGGCCTGTGAGTCAAAAGAAAATACCACCAAAGCAAGCTATGATGTTAATGTTAATAGCTAAACATGGCAAACCTTTTACTGAAGGTACATTTATCAAAGACTGTGTTATGAAAATGGTGGAGAACATTTGCCCTGAGAAGAAGCAAGAATTTGCAAAATGTTTGCCTGGCACGTAACAGTGTGGCACGGAGAGTTGAGGACATATCGTCGGATATTCAGAGACAACTGGGGGACAGGGGAGAGGCTTTTGATTATTTCTCATTAGCCTGCGATGAAAGCACAGATGCATCTGACACTGCACAGCTACTGATTTTTTTAAGAGGAGTTGACAACAATATGAACATAACAGAGGAGCTGCTGGACCTCCAAAGCATGAAAGGCCAAACCAGAGGATCGGATTTATTCGTTTCTGTTTGTGAAGCTGTTAATAATGATATGAAACTACTATGGAGTAAAGTTTCTGGGATCATTACCGATGGTGCGCCTGCCATGGCTGGTGAGCGAAGTGGGTTGGCCACACTGATCTGCAATAAAGTCAGCGAAGAAGGAGGTAACACTATTAAACTTCACTGTATAATTCACCAGCAGGCTCTCTGCGCCAAACATCTCAAATTTGATCATGTTATGAAATCAGTGGTAAAGGCAATCAATTCTATTCGCTCTAAAGCACTGTACCACCGACAGTTTCAGCAGTTCTTGTTTGACATCTAGGCTGAATACGGAGACGTAATATATCACAACGATGTGAGGTGGCTAAGTCGGGGGTCCGCACTGCAGCGATTTTTCGCTCTCAGAGAGGAAATTGGACAGTTTTTGAGTGAAAAGGGGCATCCGATGGAAGAACTGTCCGATCCTGTATGGCTGGCAGATTTGGCTTTTTTGGTTGACATAACGAAGCATCTGAATGTTAATCTTCAAGGACGAGATGCAGTGGTGAGCCAGCTATACGCTCACATCAAGTCCTTTGTAACCAAGCTGCAACTTTTCCGAAGACACTTGTCCCAAACAGAGCCCTGCACCACACACTTCCCGGCTTTGAAAGAGGTCATTGACAGTTTCTCACAGGACAACATCGGTGCGCAAATGAAGAGTTATGCAACAGCTATTGCATCTCTTTCTGTGGAATTTAACAAACGCTTTCAGGATTTTGCTGTTATTGAAAAGGACATGCTACTTTTCTCTTCTCCCTTCTCCGTGGACCCTGATGATGCTCCTCCACAGCTGCAGCTGGAGCTCATTGAGCTGCAGTGTGACGATGAATGGCGCGGCAAACACCAGCAGCTTTCACTTGTTGACTTTTACTGCAAGCTGGATAAAGACAGGTTTCCAGAAATGCGAACATTTGCTAAGAAAATGCTGAGTTTATTCGGCTCCACATATTTGTGTGAGAAGACATTCTCTGTCATGAACTTAAACAAGAACCGATTGAGGTTAAGACTAAGTGACTCCCACTTGCGTGACATTTTACGCATTTCAACCACTGCCTTCAAACCAGACCTGGCCTCTTTACTGAAATCCAGATCTCAGTATCACCCTTCTCATTAGTGTCAGCAAGTTATCTGTTTCTTGATCAATCTGAAATTGAGTATTTTGAACGGTAACATCTGTCACTATCAACAGTGAAAAGCCAAAGAACATTTATGCACTTGGATTTATGGCACTTATTTTTATTAAACTCTTGAGTAAGATTTGGTTATTACTGTTGATGTTATGAACCTGTAGATGTGACACAAACTATTACTTTCTGAAAGATATTGTAAATGACAAGAGCAAAATTCACTTGTTTTAAGATTTAATAATAACAGACAACTTTGCATTGCTTATAACTCCTGTTTAAAATGTTCTTGAGGCAAAGATATTTTTAAGCTCATGTAAATTTAAGGTATTTCATACAGTTTGTTCAATGTTATCTGACTCTCCAGATATGAATGAAAGGCAGAATTTGGGTTTTTAGAGTTGTTCTCATCTGCCTGAGTGGCTTATATTTGGTTATTTTGTCATTTGAAAAATAAAGATAATTGTGACAATGAAAATTGTTTTATAACAGTGTGTATTTGCATGAAACTTTTGTAGTTAAAAAATGTCCGAACAAACTATTGGCCCCCAGGCATCTTCACTTTATCAAATCTGGCCCTCTTTGCAAAAAGTTTGGACACCCCTGTCATAGGCTCTGCTCTGCTGGCGGCAAAACAAGGAGGAGGCAGATGAAGAACTTGTGGAACTTTATTTCTCTTCTTGGCAAAACGAGACAACTATAACCACTCCACCGCTCGAGCCTCTAACAGCTAACACACTTACTCTTCTTCTCCGTGTTACTACTGATTACTCTCTACCGCCCTCCCTATAGGGAGAGGCTGGGCCTGTAACACTACCCCCACTCTGGATGATGTTTAAACATATTTAACATTACTCCAGCAAACATAACTGGTTAGAACAAATCCCCCAAAATCTAAACTAGAACATTTCGTCGATGATCTAATGCAGACAGAGACTACAGTGTTACAAGACAATACACTTGCAGAATAACAAGCCAAAGTCAACTAAAAGAAAAAAAATAATACTAATAATAATCCACGGCATGTAGTGCATTACACTAGGAACTGGAACAGGCATGCTGTATACATTTTTTTTTTTTTTTTTTAAATGTCCACCATCTGAACCGGGCAGCGATCCGCCTACACCCAGATTCAGGCCAATAAAGAAAAGAAAACAAAAAAAAAGTTCATTCATGCATGTGGACATCTAGCCGCTGACCCACTGACCAAATCGGTCAGGGGGTCTGCGTCTCCTTTGTGGTCTTTGCTGAGGTCCTGCTCTTTGAAAGACCAGCGGCAGCTGCTCCTTCGCAGAATCCTCGGTGTCAACTCCTTCTGGTAGAAACTGGCAAGGTTCGTTCTGAATTTGGTTGTCTCCATATGAAACTGAATGGGTAGGCAGAGACTGAGATGGATGGTCCATAGTAGATCCCTCCATCTCTGAGAAGCCATCCCAGGGATTTAAAGGCCCATCATGATCCACATCCGAAGAAGCTTCGACCACTGGTGGAGGCACCTCAACTGATGCTGGGCTATAAGTGTCTTGGAAAACCCAGCTATTGTCCAATGGGGTTCTGGTGTAATAAAGCTTAAGCTTATCATGATGAACCACTTTAGCTCTTGACCTTGGACCCTTCTTAATGCAATAAACAAGGTCATCCAATGTTCCAGTGACAAAATAGGGACCCTCGTAGGAAGGGAGGAACTTCCGTATTCTGTTTCTCATTCTCTTGGTGCCTTTAATCAGGAGCCAAAGAGCTTCTCCAACCTTATACTGCAATTTGTGCATGTTTTTATCATACTGCCTCTTTGCTCGCTCAGAAGACCTACCCAGCCACTCCCTGGCCAGTTCATGGGAGAGTTGTAACCTCTCTTTCTGTTGCATGACACACTGTGGAATGTTGGCACAACCATCGTCAGGGAGGGGAACAGCAACAAGGTCGATAGGCTCGGTTATCTCTCGACCAAACAGCATCATATTAGGCGTGAATCCAGTAGAGCTGTGCTTGGTGGCCCGGTAAGCCATAAGAGCATATGGAAGCATCAGATCCCACTCCCAGTGGCATCGCTCTGCAGTGGTGGCCAGAATTTTCTGGAAAGTGGCATTAAACCGTTCCACTTGGCCGTCGGATTGGGGGCGAAATGGGGTAGTTCGCGTTTTTTCGATGCCCAGCAGCTCACACATGCTCTGGAAAACAGCAGATTCAAAATAGGTGCCCTGGTCACTATGGAGTGAGTGTGGGGCTCCATATCTGCAGACCCATTCAGACACAATCTTCTCCGCCACAGTGGGAGCTTGCTCGTTAGATAGGGGATAAGCTTCCACCCACTTAGTGAAATAGTCCTGCACCACCAATATATAGCGGTTATGTCTCTCAGTTTCATTTAAGGGTCCCATCAGGTCAACTGCTACCCTTTCCATAGGTGCACCAACCCGCACAGTTCCCATGGCTGCCTGGGGTGTTTTCCTTGGCCGGGCCTTGGCTGAACAGCTGATGCAGGTACGGCACCACAGAGTAACATCATCTCTCATATTATGCCAATAATATCTGCTTTTCAGGCGTGACAGAGTCCTCTTGGCCCCAGAATGACCACCCACGGGCCCATCGTGCAGTTGTTCCAAAACAGAGCTGTGGTAAGAGTGTGGTAATACTATCTGTGGGTAGAAACTTTTGCCCTCATTGCAATAAAACTTCCTCAACATGATTCCATCTTTCCTGTAGAGTCTCTTCCACTGTGACCATAGAGCTTTGGTGGCCGGGCTACACGCTGCTATGCTGGCCCAGGCAGGACGACTTTCCCCTCTATCCATCCATTCCCAAACTGGTCCTATGTCGGGGTCGTTCTTTTGGGCAGCAGCAAGCTGCTCGTTAGTCCAACCACGGAACAGGTTAGGCTGAGGTGCTTCGCTCACCAAGTGGATACTGGGATGAATAGAATTCTGCCTGTCACCATTTATGTAGTTGCCCACTACCCCCACTAGAGGCTGTCCTGGGGAATTTGAAAGGTCATTTTGGACTGATGAGCTATCCATTAGGTCACACTGCACAGCCTTGTGTTGAAATTGCTTCCTGCTCAGTTCTGGATCTGGTATGTTACATGCACAGTTCTCACGGCAGGACTTCCTGGAGAGAGCATCCGCATTTAGGTGTTTAATTCCTGGGCGGTGAACCACTTGGAAATCATACTCAGCCAGTTTCACTAACCAGCGAGCGAGTTGACCCTCAGGTTCTCTCAGTCTGGTGAGCCACCGAAGGCTGCTGTGATCAGTTCGAATGGTAAAGTGTCACCCCAGCAGGTACTGTCTGAAGTGTGAGGTGAACTCCACCACAGCTAAGAGTTCCCGTCTGGTAGTGCAGTAGTTCCTCTCGGTAGCCGACAGACGTCTGCTGCCATATGCCAGGATTCTCTCCTCCCCCTCCTGTATCTGAGAGAGAACAGCACCAATACCACAGTCACTGGCATCAGTATCAAGGAGCAACTCACCGCTATCCAGAGGGTAGCCGAGGACAGGCGCTGATGTTAGGCGTCGTTTTAGTTCTTCAAAAGCCTCCTGGCATTGAGTTGTCCAGTTAAAACGTGCGTACTTTTTGGTGAGCTCGTGGAGTGGCTTGGCAATGGTGGCAAAATTTTCCACATAACGGCGATAATATGAAGCCAGCCCCACAAACTGCCGCACCTCCCCCACGTTTTGAGGTGTGGGCCACTCCTGTACCCGCTGAATCTTCTGGGGGTCTGTGGCAACACCTTCAGCCGAAACCTTGTGGCCTAAGAAAATTACTTGCTCCCGAAACAAGCAGCACTTGGAGGGTTTGAGCTTGAGGTTAGCTGCACGCAGCCTGGCAAACACATGCTCCAGTCGCTCCAACATCTGACCAGTGTCTCGTCCTAGAACTATAATGTCATCGAGATAGACCAAACAGGTCTCCCATTGCAGCCCTGCCAGGACATGGTCCATGAGCCTTTGGAAAGTGGCTGGAGCATTACATAGTCCAAAAGGCATCACGTTCCATTCGAAAAGCCCTTTACGTGTGCAGAATGCAGCGGTTCTTCTCGCCCAAGGTGTCATCTCCACTTGCCAGTATCCAGATGTTAGATCGAGTGTGCTGAAGAACTTCGCAGTGGAGAGGGTGTCCAGGGTTTCTTGAATCCGAGGCAGTGGGTATGCATCCTTAATTGTTTGTTCATTCAGGGCCCTGTAATCTACACAGAACCTAGAGCTCTGATCCTTCTTTCTTACCATCACAATTGGTGCTGCCCAGCTGCTATTACTGGGTTGGGCAAGACCAGCCTCCAAGCTCTGAAGCACCTGCTGGTCAGCTGCTTCTTGTTTCTGCCGAGCCATTTTCCGGGGGGGCTGTTTCACCGGAGGCCCTACAGTGGTCAGGATGTCATGTTTCACGATGCTGGTGCGACCCAAATCATTTGGGCCAGTGGAGAACACATCGGCGTATCGTTGCAATAACTGGCCCAGTTGACGGCGGTCCTCCTCCAACAATCCACCACAGCTTTCAGCATACAGTTTCTGGAGATGGTTCGGCATAGAAAAAGAGACGGGGTTAACAGGTTCATGCACATTATTGGCTCTGTCAGCTCCAGCTGCCTGAAGCTCCTTTCCTGCAACAACCTGTACTGGCTGAAGCACTCCAGCCACCTCTCCCTTCTTTACCTTAACAGGGATAGTGCTGGGGTTGAAGATCCTGATGGGTAGGCTGGCTGACTGTTGCTGCTGGACAACAACATGGGCTACCAGAACATTGTGCTTTTCAATGAAGGCTTTAGTGGGGCTTAACATGAGAACCTCACTGGCTGTATGGCAGGGTCGGGAGAGGCCAGGCACCACATACTCGCGCCCAGGCTCCAGGACTGTGGTACGGGCCACCCTCACAACATGTACTCTAGCCTGGAGGTCAAAACCCAACTGAGGAACCTTCTCTCCAAACAGAGTTATTTCCTTACGCTCATAGTCCAAGCAGGCACTTGACTGCTGCAGGAAGGGTTGACCCAAGATGACCTCTGTGCTTTCGGCTGTGTCAGCAATGATGAAGTTCACATCCACTATCTTGCTTCCAACATGGACTGGGAGATCAACCTCTCCTAGCACAGGCAGCCCCTCTGGCCCGATTCCCTGCAATGTTTGTGCAGCTGATGGTTGGATGGTGGGTCTACACTCTAAAATAATCGAGTTAAAGTCACGCAGAGACAGCACATTCCTCCGGGCACCAGAGTCTAAGAGGGCACATATTTTTATTCCATGGATCAGAATTTGAATGCACATTTCCTCCTTCCCATTTTTAGTGCAGATAATCACAGTGTCTGGTGCAGATGGCTTTTTGGGATGGGTGTGCTTGACTTTCAGTTGATGTGGTGAAGGGCAGCTTCTCCGTAGATGACCCGCACCAGAGCAGTTATGACATATGACATTGCTTAAATGCTTGTTCTTACTTGAGATGGATTGCTGTCGATGTTTCTTGGATGGCTCCCATTGGGACAGGTTGTGGTCCTCATGTACCATTGCTAGCCTGGCCCCCTGAGATGTCAGGTTACGTGTGGTGGGCCGCATCAATTGTGTGACCGCACGGGCAGCCATCCTTGTAGCTTCATATCTTTGGGCGATTCCATAAGCCAATGAAAGGGTGCGCGGTCGCTCCTCTAACAGTTTTTGGATCAGATCAGGGTCTGCTAGAGCATTAGTGAATATCTCAACACTAATGCGATCTTGCTCCCTCTCTGTACAGTTGGCATAAACGACGGACACCTTTTCATAGATGTCATCTCTTAGTACATGTAGAGCTTCTCCAGTTTTCCTAACTCTTTGCCTCAGTTCAATGCCAATAGCTGCAGCATGTTCCGAACAAGGCCCGTAAAGCAGCTTCGACCTCCTCAACAATCCGCCGATAGCTCCAATCAGCTGATCTGGGATTCTTATGGACAATGGCTCCAGCCGGACCAGTGAGGCAGAACATGACCTCACTAAGGTCATGCATTCAAGCTGTGCCTTAGCATAGTTTGAATGCTGTGCCTGAGCACAGCATTTGAATGCTGTGCCTGAGCACAGCATTCAAACTGGTAAAGGAAGCCTTTCCATGAACCTGTTCCATCAAAATGGCCTGGCTGCAGTATTGGGATCTTCTCATTACATGTTTGACACACTGCTGTCTATGTCATTCAACCTATGCACAAGATTACAGGAACCGGAGTGCTGATTGCAGACTGTGTTTTGCGGCTGGGGTGAAATACAAAATCTGTGGTTGTTTTCTACTCGGCCAAATGGTGTGTCTGTTATTACGCAATAGCCAGCCCCGCCCTCTTCATCACAACTCCTTTGGGCTGACTACTGACCAGTTCTCCGTCTAACGGGTCCGGAAAATCTCTGAGACCTGGGTATTACCCTAAAAGTGCTCTATGAGAGATAATCTGTTTAAACTGGTGGCGAAAGCGATTCGTCTAGCTCTAACTACCTCCAATCCAGAAGTTATGACCCTTTACAGTTAAGAAACAATCAGCTGAGTAGCCCTCGCAGCTGCATAATTCCAATAACCACTTCTGTTAACGGTAGCTCACTTCCTAAATTATAACTCGCTCTTGGAACCGGCTAGATTAAGTTTAGTGACTTAGATATAAGTCCCAGGGTCATTATTTACACTCACCAAAGGAAATTATGAAGCCTCCTATTTACTGGAATCATGTACATTAGTTTTACCTCAATTAAAAGAACGGAAAAATGATTAAATGACTCAATTAATTCCAATGTCCACCAACCTCATTAGAATTTTATAATATAAATTTATTAAGCAAGCTTAAGCAGGGATATGTGGCATACAGATCAATAATCAATTGTATATAATTCAAGAGCAGTATAATAAAATTCACATGTATAACCATACTATGCTGTCTCCTTTCCCTAACTTATGTCGCTAGTTCTGAGATAGATTTTTGGGGGCAGATTCAACTCACACCCAGTTGATGGTGAATCTCGGCAACAGAAACATCCAGAAGCCTTGGTCAGAATTTTTGTCCTTATGTGGGAAAAATTCTCCTTAGAATAGTAACAAAGCAGAACGGGTCCAAATCCTTTAAAAACCCAGCTCTTTATCCCTCCGGGATCTTCGTCTTTTCTCCAAGTCTGTTGCAATATCTGGGCTGAGATAAGACCGACGGTCGGATCAGGAACCAGGGCTTGGGCGTCCGGAACTTGTCCCTTCTTGGCGGCGTGGAGTCTCAAGTCTCCCGTGGTTCCAGGGTGCGGTCTGTTGCTGTTTCCTCAATCTGCTTTCCTGTGTCGACCTCTCTCCAGCGCCGTGGACAAAGAACCTCTGCTTTCTCATTTCAGCCTCCTTTTATATTGTTCTCCTCGGTGTGTGTGTGCGTACAGCTTGGTCTGCATGACTTCCTGAACATCTGCTGCTTCTCCGGTGGAAAGTACCGGCCCCCCATCCTGTTTACTGAGTCCAGCAAAAAGTTCCTCTTTTTTCCAACTTGCGACATTTCCTGTCAGCCGGGCCTCACCCATCCTGCTGACTGTATTGTTCCAACTTCCTTCTTCTCTATAACTGCCCTCTTTGTCTTGTTAACATTATCAACCATATTCAACAACTTAGTATTGAAATCATTTAAATCATCTCAGCTCTAATATTCATTAAAACGTACATCTGTTTCAGATTATAACTCATCAACCATAATTATTTGTTATCATTTCAGATCGTTATTCATACATTTCAGAATCATTCAGTGATTACTTATTCACATACACATATTACCAATTGTACTAATACATGTTCAACTTAATCATTATAAATCAAAACACAAGATTGCTTTATTTCTTTCAGGCCTTCATGCACCTTTTTCTGCGTGTACCTGGAAAGATCTCAAACCCCATACCAGTTTTCTTGACAGGTGCTATGACATGATGTACAGAGCCTCCGCGCATGTGAGGGAAATCCAGTCGTGCAGGTGGACAAATTTGTAGTGTGTGGCCAAACCCATCCGACTGATGAACAGGCGGTACCATGTGGGTCAGCGATGAAGCTACACAGCGTTCCCAGTTCGGTGCAGTCAGCGGGGAAAGAGGAAATTCGTCAACAGCAGCTACACCTGGCTATCAGTCTTATCACCCATATATCATGTCATCACATGAGGCGTGGATGCTACGTTTCCAGCACCACCATGACTTGGATAGAAATGGGCTAAAGCCTCACCGAAGTTTGTCGTTCGCTGGTCTGGTGTTGTAAAGGGGTTGTAGAGTTCTGATGGCGGCGGGGTAAGCGGCCATGGTGGAGCGTATTCGGCAGCTTCGCTCGCGGCTGGAGTTAATTCCATACTCGTCACCCGCCGATCATCACCACGCCACTCCATTTCATCACACAAACCCGCATTGTCCTGTCGGGTCTCTTCTACGTCCATCACGAAGGGGTTTAAGCTTACTCTTCGGCTCCTTCCCTCTAAGTGCGTCGATACTTCGGCAGCAGTGTTGGCGCCAGTCACAGCCATCTTGGGAATTCCCACAAAGTTCTTTAGGCTTGCTTCATCCATTCCTTGCCGTTCCCCACCCGTTTTTTTTTTTTTTTTTTAGCAGAGCGATCCAGGAGCGAGCCCCCAGTGTTACCTTGATAAGTCCAGAACAGGCTGGTGTCTATTTCGGCTCGTTTGCTGGTAACAAGCTCATAGGCTCTGCTCTGCTGGCGGCAAAACGAGGAGGAGGCAGATGAAGAACTTGTGGAACTTTATTTCTCTTCTTGGCAAAACGAGACAACTATAACCACTCCACCTCTCGAGCCTCTAACAGCTAACACACTTACTCTTCTTCTTCTCTGTGTTACTACTGATTGCTCTCTACCGCCCTCCCTAGGGAGAGGCTGGGCCTGTAACATCGTTCAGGGAAAAAAAAACAAAGCTTGCGGCGCGGCTCAGCAGATCACATTCAGAAATTATAAAGCATAATAAGTCTCACGTCCAGGCAGCGCAGTTGATCCAAAGTTGTCACGGCGAAGGGTTTTAATAGGGAACCATATTATATACCGAAAACAGCGTTGAAGACTCCGCTCGTTGCCATGGAAACGCTCTGTCATCTGTGTCTGGGCTAGCCTGGTCCGTTCCCACGAGGTATGGTGGACATCCACTATTTTGCAAAGTACCTCCTCAACGTTTCAATCATCAGCTGGTAGAAGATACTGCATTCTGAGGTCCAAGATAAAATGTTCGGACGCCATTTGTAACGCTTGGGTTGTGTTTAAGGGAGGAGAGGAGGCGGCAGACTCCTCTGGGCGATCAAAAACGCACAACCACACTGGTACTGGGAATTCCACAGTGTTGTCTTTTAATAAACACACTCTTCACCAACCTTACAAAGCCCGATTGAACGGCTTCTATAATATCAGACATGAAAATGAGCAGAGTTCAAACAACCTGTAACGTTACTAAAGAAAGTTAGGGAGCTAACATGTCCGTCTAGCACGTTTCTCCCACGCTCACTACAGAGAAGCCTTGGGGCATACTTGTGACATCATTAGCAAAACTACAGTATCTTAAAGAGACACTACACAATTACGGCTGTTACAGTCCCCTGACCAACAGGGGGCCCTCCACAATTTACTTATTTATTTTTTGTTCATAGAAATTTAAAAAAAAATGGGGCCCTGTCAATTACAAAATGAATCATATTGTATTTTCGAAAATTATTTTTTAGCAGTAAAAATTTTATGTTCCCACTCCCAGACCAAAAAGCACACATTTGTCCTGAACCCCCCTGGATCTGCATGAAATGGTTCGTTCCTGCTTAGCTTGACGGTGACGGTGTTCAGCAGCAGTCAGAAGACAAGAATGACTGTGGCAGCTACTGTGCTGCTAAGAAAAATAATGTTAGGTTTTCCAAAAAAAATATAGAGAGAAAAAGGCAAGAGTGTCAATTTATAAAGCAGTTTTTCTCAGAGACGTGGGTAGACTGTGTGAGATTATCAACCATTTAGCATAGTTAGCTCAGCTACAGACTGTTTGTCTCCATTTCACTAACATTTAATGAATTAAGGAAAAAAAATACCAAGATAATCATATAACCTGTCCCTTGTACCTTTTACCACATAACAGGTGAGTCAGTCAGCAGCAGCTCTAACTAACCCAAGTTCCTCCTGACCCGTCCTCTCCTAAGTGAAATTAAAGCTGCAGTATGTAACTTTTATAAAAATATATATTTTTTCACATATTTGTTAAAACTGTCATTATGTTGTGACAGAGATAATCTACGAAAAATCTATTTACTCTGCCTTCTCAAAGTGCTAGAAACAACCAGTCAGTGGCAGGAGAGATTTAGCGCTGTCAGTCACAATCTCATGTGGCTGCTCATCCTTCCTCCCCCTCGCTCTGTGAAATGCTGCAGCTAGCATAGCCTGTTGTAAATGCTTTGTCTAGTTAGCATAGCTACCAGTGACGGCAGATAAACGATTTTCCTGTAACAATAAGTTGTTTTTCCACCATTAGCACATTTAGCAGTGAGTGAATGAGTTGATTGACAGCGCTAAGACCCTCCTACTGGTTCTGATTGGTTGTTTTGGCCAGAACGTTGCATTACTAGCAATAGTAATTCAGGGAGCAGGTGGAGGAGATTGATTGTTTTCACAGATTATCTTGTCTCATAACAAACTGTCACAACATGGTGACAGCTTTAACAAATATTGAGAAAACATATTTTTTATTAAAGTTATATACTGCAGCTTGAATAAAATGCAACTACAAAGCATTTTATGAGAAGTCTGGATTGTTTCATGTATATTTTGCATGTTGCCTATGACTGTTACTGGTGGGGAGAGACATTTCAGTAATCTAAAACTAATAGAACAAATTTAAGCAACCTACTTGCATACTGTATGTGGACTGTTGCATATAAAATTCATGAGCAGTAAATATTGTGCTAGTTATCAGTATTGGACCAAAGAAAGCAAGACAGTTGCAAGTCTTTAAATTTGTGGCACTTTTGATAGGTCAGATAGACTCAAAAAATTGTAACAGCAGCTGCGTGTTGGGGTCCAATTTAATTTTTTGTCATGGGGCCCAAGATTCCTGGCAGCGCCCCTGCTGGAACCTGATGGTAACCTTGCACCAAGTCCACCTTAGAGAAAATGGTTGCTCCGGCCCATTGCTGGCCCAAGCCTCCATGGGGCCCTAAGCGAAATTTGGTTTTGGGGCTGTGATGGACCTAGTTAAAAACAGGAGGAGTCACAGAACATATTAGAAAATAGGGTTGGTTTATTTTAACCCAAAGATTATAACTGACAAAAGATAAACTGAGCTCATAAAAGAGGTCAAAGAAACAAAACTGAACTCAGGCAAAAAATTTAATCAAACTGGCTGCACAACAAACATAACTGACCTAACAAAGAAATGACACACTGGGGTTTATATACTGGCTGAGGGGTAACTAAACAGAATACAATTACAAATAACACAAAACAAATAACAGTACAGCTAAGCTTGGCTAAACTAAAGAACCAAAAATGAAAATCAAAAAATATTAAACTTTAAATACTACCATTTACTTAAATACAAAACTTATATAAACAAAGAAACTACAAATCCCCCCTACCAGCAGGAACTAGTGGTGCAGTCCAATCAGCATTTAAGCCTGCTGAGGTCTGGCCCCCATCCTTTGTCTGGCAACTCCAAGGCATGAAGAACCGGCAGGAAAAACAGAGTTAATCTTAAGCAAACAAAATTAACTTTGAGTTGATATAAATACATACGCTAACTAAATGTGTGCGCTAACAAAGAGAACAAATGTATCCAAATCAACTAATAAATGTTCTTATTGAAACTAAAGTGTTGTTGTGTTTGTATGAACAAATAAATTGTGCATAAAAAACGTTACAGACAAAGGAGTGTGGCCATGGATTTAGCCATCACAGGGGCCCTCTAGTTCTGCTAACAATGTGGACTGGCTGCAATCAGCAGTCTGCTCATTAGACACCTGCTATAAACTTATTGTATCTCTGGCAGTGCTGTTTACATTATATACATACAGTATATAATATAGGATACATTTACTGGCCAACTGATTTATCGACCAGTTGATTTCTGACCAACTGATCGTGATCGGCCGATACTTACATGTGAAGCCCATCTTAACCCCTGATGCTATCTTCGTCAGCAAAGGTTTATAAATCATCTCTGTCCTTTTCTGCTCTACAGTGAGAGGTTTGACAGACTGACCCACAAGGTCAGGTCTGAATGTTTACAGTTAACAATATTCACCCCACTGTTGCCAACTCACCAACTTTTTTCCTATATTCAGTGACATTTCAGACAAAAAAAAAAAAATCATATCAACTAAAACCAAAATCAGCAGCAGCTGTGTGGGGGGGTCCAATTTAATTTTTTGTCATGGGGCCCAAGATTCCTGGCAGCGCCCCTGTGCACAAATAAGGGGAAACATAGCATCACTGTGTGATTAAAGTGTACAGCAACATAGAATCATTAACATGATTCTATGTTGATGATTCAACATCAACATAGAATGATGTTGCTCATCAACATGACTCATGTTGAGTCATCATCAACATGATTCTATGTTGCTGATTAAATAAAATCATATGGTAATGACAGTGTATACTTGTCTGATAGATAGATAGATAGATAGATAGATCAGTTCGTGCTAAGCGTATGACGATCTGACAGGTATACTGATCTGACAGAACACCGGAGCGTCGCTGAGCTGCGAGGGACTCAAACACTGCTTGCAGTTTTAATTACAGTTATATCTACGAAAAATAAAAAAATAAACTAAATGTAATTCTGTTCAAAGGAAAACAGTGTTAATCTTCAACCCATTTTCAACTATCCCATCTGATCTCACGCTGAGACCGTTTTGACTGTAGGAATGAAGTGGGAGTGTTTCGGTTTCCGAGGTGACGCTTGTGTCGCCAAATGTGACACTTCCTGTTTCTTCCAGTATGACACAGTGTGTGTTGCGCGTTGCATTGTGGGGGTAAAAATATAGCACAGAGAAGACAACGGGGATCACAAAGGAATGAAAACAGTACCTCGGTAACTTTTAGGACCGAATGGGAATGTGAATTTGTCAGAGCGGCATTCAAACGGTGAGCTGGGGCGGCTGGCAACTGCCTCAGAGGAGCGGGGAATGTGAGCGGGTGTAGCGGCGCAGCTGCAGCAGGGCGCACCGCTGTCTCCGACTGCTTTTTGTCAGCTGAGCCACCAGCATCCAGAGGCCCCGGCTGTTTTCCCAGGCCTCCCGCCCAAAGGTAAATTCAATTCTTACTGTCATTTCCAAATGAGGAGAACCCGTGTGTGAGACGCTAACTCTCTTCTTAGTTGCGTCTGCTTTAGGGAGACGATCTGAGTTAACTAACCGTGATATTTGGTCAGGTAGCGTTAGCATAGCAGCTAACGACTGTTAGCTGTACCATCAAAACAAACGGTTGGACACGGCCAAAGCGAAAAGTGTCGACTTCCAAATAAGGTTAGTGACATGTATTGTGTAGTTGAGGATGAAGTTACTCAGTTTTGTGCACTGATTTGGGAAAGTTTATCTTACATTAAGACTTAATAGAAATAACAGAGTTTGTAGAACTTATCGATGCAGCCAGCTGTCGATATCTTATTTGGGCAGGTGGGCTCAGAAAAGCTGTTGAAGCTCATCTGACTTGACACTTGAGCTTTAGCCAGTTAGCCCTAAGCTCCCCTTTATAATCATAGCAGATTTGTGTTGAGCATCTTGTCCTCTTTCCCTGCAGCTGATGCTAGCTTTCCTCAACCTGTTTTTGTCCTGCTGATGATGAAAACAGTAGATCAGTAGAAGGTCCCAGTTGATGGCTCCGCCTACTTGCTTTCAGCAAAACTGCATTTTTAAAGATGTATTTGTGGAATGGAAGAGCTTTAGTTTTTGTCTTTTAAGCTTTGACTGTTGCAAAAACACACACACACCACGGTAGCTCTAACGGTTTTCCCCCCAGAATCCGACACACAGTATACAAGAGTCTTCTGCTGTAACCACAGTAACATAAAGTAACAGAGTTCTATAGAGCTTTGGAACGTGACGTCACTGCTCTAGACGTAGGGAGATGAGCGCCATCTTGTATGGCCATATACATAACCGAGAAAACGACTGTCTCACAGATATTTTGAATTTTTGAATCTAAGTTACTTCAAATTAATTAGCAATGTTTCGAACTTGCTGCGTTATTGGATGTAATGTCCGATCACACGACCGAAACGGTAAAAAGATGGAAAACGGACTTTCATTTCACTGTTTTTCTGCCTGTAAACAACGCGAGGAGTCTAAGCTATCGGAGCTAAGCTATCGGAGCTAACGAAAAGGAGACGAATGTCCTGGATATCAGCTCTGAGACGTCCTGATATTACGTTCTCCAACATCCCAAGATATCTACAAGTTTGCTCCAGACATTTCCATTCTGGTGAGTGTCTCAATTCGCTCTGTTGGTGTTGTGTCATAATGTTTTGCTATGATTTTGTCGGGGTTTACTCATGTTCAGTTACGTTGAGTTAATTTAAGTGGGTCAACCTTGTTTAGGTTGGGCTTATATTTTTTATGTTGTGTGATGCCCACGGGTGTGTGCTCACAATTGAGAAAAAAGGAGCATGCATTTCTTTAAATGTTTATGGGGCTAATGACGATGGGTGTAGTAATGGTGTTTCACCAGTAGGTGGCGCATGGAGACTCTGAGCTGCCTGTTGCTCTGCGGTTTCTCATAAGCTGAGAGAAATTGAAGTAACACAGATTGCGTCTCCCGTGTGCTCATTTATATTTACATTTTTCAGGTGAGAATAACCTTCAAGTTTGTTTTAATAAAGTACTTTTTGATTATTTGGTACTGTTCGAGAAATGTTTAAGGAAATGCGTCAATGTGTGAAAGATATTGAACGAGTTTTGTTGTGTTTCGGAGCCAGCAGCGGCTAGAGGAAGTAGCTAACATGCCGTGATGCTAGTTGGTTAGCACACTGTAGCGGCAGATAATAGCGGGATATATACTGTAGGTGCAACCACTAACAGTAACCGCTTATAAAGGAAGTTGGGATATATATATTCCATGGTATGAGAGTAATATGCTGTTATCAGGCTCCAGGATTTATTTGTGTTCTAAACACCGGTGAAAGGTTAAATGGTGATGTAATGCATTCACATAATTAAAGTAATTGGATTCTAAGATAGTTATGCCAGTTTACAATAACTTACAATAACATGAAATATGTCACTGTGTGTGATTAAATATGCATATAAAGTGAAGTGAATTGAAGGTACGTTACCTGAGGGAATTGTGACAAAATATGATGTTATGGGATTATTTCTGGTTTAAGGAAAGCTAATGTTGATGTTTATGTCAATGATGGAATATGTCTAATATGTACAGTAAATTACTGAACTATAAATTGGGCTGTATTGACAGTTAAATGAGCTGGTTTGTTCAATAAATAAGCTGAGAGAAATTGGAGTAACACAGACTGCGTCTCCCGTGTGCTCATTTATATTTACATTTTTCAGCTTCATCTGCTGCTGACGGATCCGGAACCCTGGTACCCGTTACAGTAGCATAGTCCCGAGTTTTGTCAGTGGACATCGAGGTTATTCCATTATTGTGAAGTAAACTATTTTACTAGTGTTATCAAATGTGCAGCATTAATACCGATATGTGTTCTGATATGTCCTCTTCAAGGCAAACTGACGTATGAAGTGGATTAGCTCAATCCAGACTGGGTTCCAGCGCTGAATCTGGGTCACTGAGAGGTAAACGCCACAACATCTGACCGACATGCACGTAAATTAAAGAGGCGATACAGCAAGACTATGGTGGATCAACAAGTTACAGAGACTGTTTTCATTATTTACCCCAGAAGAGGTAAATCATGAAAACACAGCAGCTGAGGCTATAGAAGAGGAGCAAGTTGGAGAGACTGAGGAGGAAACCCCAGGAGAGGAGCTCAGCAAGGCTGCACACTCTGAAGAGGAACATGAACCATTTGTGTTGAATTATGTGTACAGTTGGAAGTGGCTGTTTTCTGTCATTTCATAATTTAATGTGGTAAACATTCATGAAACGTTTGATTCAAGCTCTTCAAGTTGCATGTAAACAGGTGATGAAATGAATCACATTTCAAGTAAAAATGTGATATCTAAAATGTTTCAAGTAAACATATATGTAATGAAAGATTATGTTTTAAATAAACATTTTGTGATTAAAGTAAACAATTATCTTCAATTTTGCAGTAAATATTTAATGTAACAATCAAACCAGATGAAAGAGCCCATCTTTAAACATTTAATGTGTAATTAAACAGGCCAGAGTAAACAATAAAGGTGACAAGTAAATGTTATGAAATAGATCACACTTTAAGGAAATATTTGTTGTATTTAACATATTTCAGGTAAGAAGTGAACATGTAATGAAATAGATCCTGTCCTAGAATTGTATGTAATTGAACATTAGAGGTAACAAATGTGATGATCATCTGAGGTAATACATTTTATGAACATTTTTAAATATAAAATTATTTAAATAAAAAAGGGGTCAAAATGTAATAAAGATGATCCATACAGTCTAGTACAGGGGTGGGCAACTCCAGGGCTGGAGGGCCGGTCTTCTGCAACTTTTAGATGTGTCTCTACTTCAACACACCTGAGGACCAGGTGTCCTCAGGTGTGAGGTGTCCTCGCACCTCAGGTGCCCCTCAGGTGTGGGCACCCTCAGGTGTGGGCACCCCTGAGGGTGCCCACACCTGAGGCACCCCACACCTCAGGTGTGGGGCCCCTGAGGTGCCCCACACCTGAGGGGCACCTGAGGACCAGGGGTGGGCAATCCTGGTCCTCGAGGGCCGGTGTCCTGCAACTCTTAGATATCTCCCTGATCAAACACACTTGAATCCAACAGCTGAATCACCTCCTAGGTGCAGTCAAGTTCTCCAGAGTCCTGCTAATGACCTCATTATTTGACTCAGGTGTGTTGAAGTAGAGACACATCTAAAAGTTGCAGGAGACCGGCCCTCCAGGCCTGGAGTTGCCCACCCCTGATCTAGAGTGATGACTTGTGCTGGGGCACTACTGTCCATCTCAGCAGTTTTAGTTAAAGCAGGTTGTGCAGATGGTTCAGCTCTGAGTAGGGGTGTAGCGTTACAATCATCTCACAATACGATATGATATATATGATATTCTGATCACGATACAATATATATCACGATATTTGGTAGGCGATACGATTCAATGCACTTTTACAATTTTTTGAAAGGTTTTAGAGGGACAGAGTGATTTTAGTGACATTACATGTTCCATAGACTTGGATTTAATATACTGAAAACTGATTAGAAGCACCAACTACACTAACAATACCTGACCCTGATTGGACAGAGTCTAACAGTCTACAGCTGGACAAAATGAATCAAAGATTCAGTGAGAAAATTAGTTTTCTGTCATTTAATTCATGTGGATTTGACATGAAACTCAAAATATCAACAGTGATCCAGGAGCTGAATGAGGAAATTATCAGCCTCTGTAGACTCTCAATATGCAAATGATTACACTTATGTTTTTCTTTTGAACATACTGTGGATGCATTTTGGACCTTGAGAAAAACCAAATCCAATGTGAAAAAATTAAAAAAATGTTGCTGTGAAACGCTCAAATATTCATAACGAATGGTTTTTATAATTTAGAATGACAATATATACCGTACATTTCTTAAACTGATGTAAAAATATTGCAAGCAACACAGTTTTATAACATCAGCATGAAAATGAAGGCAATTATTTGTTTGTATATGATTTTTGATAAAACATCATAGGTAAAAACAAGATGCCAAAAAATGTGTGGGAGCACGGGGGGAGTAAAAAGGTCTTTTGGACTATAGGGAAAAAGCTTTGCTACCTTGGCTCCCGGTGTTAGCCGTGGCTGTAAGCTGTTTACTACTAGCTGCTGGGGGGGGTGGCTCAGCCTTACCCCGTAGTGATCAACTCCTTGCAGCTGCGCGTCACTTTTCCCCTGCTTGGATCTCTGAGTAGCTGCTTCTCAGACTGCCAGGATCTCATCATACTCTCAGACTCTGATACTCTTTGTCAGTTGCTAATAAGAATGATCGATCCGCCATCGTCACCATGGCAATCCTCACTGCGCCCAGATTCCGGCTGCGGGCTTCCCCTCTTCGTCTTCCTGCTCAAAACAGAGCGCCACTGCATGCTGTGCGTTCATTCTTCAGGTAATTCTTTATATACAGAACAGAAACCACTAAACTAAAAACAAATTACGAAGTGGATGCCACCAGTCGCTCCAATATCTAAACTTTGCAATAATGCTGCTTTTGCCGCTACTCCGTTTGCGCCGCTACTCCGTTACCGCTTCTCTTTCACGGTTACTTGCGCAACTTTACTTTGTTTCTTAGCAACAAAATACAGCCCATCGTTATTTATTGAAGATTTGAGATTTCTAAAAACAAAGGAATCTAATGTTGTTTCGTTTCTTTACGTTTGGAAGCTCTTTTCCTTTCACATTCCCAGAAAAACTGGTTTTTGACATTTCTCTGACATTCGTAAAAATATGGTTTACTTATTTTAGCATAACTCCGGTTTTACTTGGCCTATTAACACAATTTAAAAACTGGTACTCCGATGTTGTTTTGTTACTCATTCTGCTGCAAGTTGGCTCAATTTTGACGCGCAAGACGTAACCGATAAAGTCCGGTTTAGGATTTTCAAAATAAAAGATCCGGAAGTAGTTCATGATTTCTTACGCGGCCCGGTACCAATTGGTCCGCGGACTGGTGGTTGGGGACCACTGGTCTAAAGGCCTCCGTCAGCTGCTGTGGCCATTCTAAAACTGTCCATCCTGGATGGTGATGCAGGGATGACTTGGATTATGGCAGCCACATAACTTTCCAGCTCTGTGTGCATGTCCCTCTTTTCTTTGTCATGTGACAGTGGGCTTCGAGACAGAGCATCAATGATGACGAGCGTTTTTCTTGGTACATACACTGCTTCAGGTTTGTATCTCATAAGTCTCATGAGAAGACGCTGACACCTCAAGGGAACATTATCGATGCTCTGATTATTTACTAATGGGACCAGTGCTTTGTGATCAGTTTCCAGCTTGAACTGATCCAGACCACAAAGATATTTGTCAAACTTCTCACAAGCCCACACACTAGCCAGACAGTCTTTTTCTATCTGTGTGTAGCGTGTTTTAGCATCTGAGAGGTGTCTGGAGCAGTAGGCAATCGGCCTCCGTTCTTCTCCATGAAACTGGAGCAGCACTGCGCCCAGCTCATAACTGCTTCTGTCTGCTGAAACTGCTGTGGGTTTGGGGATGACCTAGAAGGCAAGGACTGGAGCTGTAGTCAGCATGTTTTATTTTCTCTTAGGCTGACTGCTCCATTCTGTCCAGCTCTTCTTTAACTTTCTATAGCAAGGGAAAGAGTACATGGCATGCAGTGTGTACAGCATATGGCACAGCATTGTCCTTTAGCTGTATTTTGAAAGGTAAAGGACTGTCAAAATACAGCTAAAGTTTTTAGCTGGTTTTTTGTGAGCCATGTTCCCCATACACCTGCTGATGTTCACTTGTGTTGTTGGTCAGTTCATCCACTTGCCTCACCAAGTTCATCCTTACTGAAAGTGATCTGCTGAGTAGATTATTGACTTTATGTCCACTGACAACATTAACTTTAGATGAATATTATTTTTTCTTGTGGTTGAGTGTGACATCGAATCCACTGGCTGCCAAGACAACCCAGCTCCCCTCCTGGGCTGGTCAGGGCAGATCAGATGGTTCCAGCGCTCTCTCAGGGTTAAGTGTGTGAAAAGTTTCTTCATTTTGATGTCTGCACCGGTGTAAATTTTAAACTGAACTGAAGTTTCATCAACTTTCATCTCCTCTTATGGTAGACCTCCTCCACTGATCTCACCGACTATCCCTGTTGGCTCACCTGAGCTGCCACTTCTTCAGATTGTCTGACGGTCTGTATCATTTGCGCCAACATCAGACTCCCCATCAACTGCAGCCGGCGGGAGTGTTCTTTATCCTGTATCCTGACAACAATGTGTTGCGGTTTTTGATAGGTCATACAGCGCTCGTATAAAACACTCAGTCTTTTCTCCTTGCTGCTGAACACGCTGGTGAAAGCAGGCTCTCATGGATGATATTTCTCCGGGGAAAGAAAGATTAATCAAATTTCCCCATAACGATAAAAAAGTTATCACGGTCCTCCTCTTGAGCAAACGTGAATGAGTTATAAATCTGCTCTGCTTCATTGCCCATAGCATTAATCAGGCAGCTCACCTGCACTGGTCCTTCATCTTTATGTAGTATCGTGGCTTTTCTGTGGTGCTCAAACCTCCGTTTCCAGTCAGGCCAATCTGTTGGCTTTTCAAAAGAAAAGTTCTCCGGCGGGTTAAACTACGTCATACTGTTGCTACTTCTCATGACTTCTAGAAGAGGTAGCTGTTAAGAGTCACTTCTGACACCATGTGGAATGGACAAGTTCCGCCTACTTGTTTTCAGCAAAAATGCATTTTTTCGCTCGCGCTGTCGTGGCTTGATCTCTGAAGTTTAACTCGATGCGGATCGCTCATATTGAGCTGTACTCAGTATTCACAGGTACACGTTTAGAGGTGCACATTGAGAATATTTCTGATTGAACAAAGCATTTGTACATGGCCTGTGTGTTTATGTCTCAACATGCTGACTCTGTCTGCCCTTTATAAAGGTTGAGTTCCCGGTTAGCTGGTGGACCGGTGGTTTAGACCGTGGAGGAGCTTTCACCCTCGCCTTGTGAGTAGCTTAGCTTGCTGGTTTGTTTTTATTTTTATTTTATTTTTTTGCGGCGACACAATAATTATCAGATGCTTTGTCTACTTAAAGTCAGGTAGAGTGGCTGAGCGGCCGTGCGGAGATCAGAAAAACTTGTCTCATGAAGCTCATGCAACCAAACCAGACTATGTGGCTATTATTAAAAACTCAATAGATGCAAAATGGAAGAGCTATTAAAACATAAATTAAATCACCTGTTTGTCCCTCTACCTCCAGCAGCAGAGATGCGCAGTGCAGCGGATTTACCTCATCAGGCAGGGCCTGTCCAATGTTGAATGAGGCTTTGAACAGAACTTGATTTTGGAGCCCCTCTTGCTGCAAACATCAGCACTAGGCCTGTCACGATAGCAACTTTTGCTCAACGATTAATTGTCTCAAAAATTATTGCGATAAACGAAAACATTGTTTGAAGACCTTTTTACACTGATTTAATGGAAATGACGTAATAATGCAGGCGATTTCCTGCCAAAGATAGATACACTTTATTTTCAAAAGAACACTTAACACTGGAACTGATAAATAAAATAAACAAAACAACTAAAAACAAAAATAAAATGGATTTTCAGTCTCCATTAACAAAAAACTCACTTGAAAAAAAACAACTAAACAACATAAAGCCAAAGTGGAAATAAATACTGCATTCAACCAAAAGATTATGAAGTCTGTATACTATATTGCCCTTCAGTAATAATTAGATTTAAATAGAGAAGATGAGCACATCGACTACCTGATGCAACACTACAGGTTTTTTGCGCCTATTTTTCCCCTTATGACAATCTTAGAACGTTGGTCTTTCTAAGACTGTGTGGTGTGTTATGGTAGATCGTCGTTGCCGCTCCAATCCAAATCAGGGGTTTTCCCCGACTGGGAGCCTGTTGAATGTGACAGGTGGATTCTCCTCCGTGCTTTCTAAGGGGAAATTACATCGGGGAATCCCAAACAGCTGCCACGGAGCAACCCGAAGTCCAGCGGACATTGGAGATGATATGTGGAAACAACATTAATATTTATTCAACATGCAAAGAATATAGAAATGACAAGGGGAGGCGTTGGAGCGAAATTGCTACCGCAGTTGATAAACCCGGTAACTTTTCAGCTGTTCTTCGTTAACGTGACGTAAATAGGTTATAATGATTTTCATTCAGTCAGGACTTTACGCTGACACTAGCCACATGCATTGCAGGTAGATTGTAGTAAAGCATTGATTGATGCCTGGTTTTAAAATTAGTTAACTGGACTTGTAGCCATTATTTTGTGCCCATTGTTGGACACCACACCACACGATCGAACCCGATCGAACCGTTATACCTAGAATTTCTGTCGGCTAATGTGTGGTCTCAGGTTTTGAAAATGGGCCGACAATCGGCCGACAGCTCTAAGATTGTGTAGGATAAGATAGTGTGCGCTGGGCTTTAAACTAAGGAAATGAGGAAGGGGGGATCAGTGGAGAGCACCGGAGTTGAGCCTTTTTTCATTCGGTGTCATCAACAGAAAGAGAAAAAGGCCGGAAGAGATGATAATGCCGATAATTAAAATGACGTCGATAGTTTTAATTTATCGTACGATTAATTGATTTATCGTTTATCGCGACAGGCCTAATCAGCACCACTAACAACATTTCACCACGGATTTAGTGAAATCTGTGCTAGGCGGCCTAGCCTAGACCGAGCAGTCAAATGTAATTGTAGTTTACTAAGATTAGGTACCCACCGTTCTTTTGATTTTTAGTACTCTAAATGCATTTTTTAAATGTATTACCAGAAAAGAGCAGAAATAATTTCAGCCCATTTGTCAGGATCTGTGTTTTTCTATGTGTTTTGAGTTCTCTGTGTCTCCGTGTTGTCCTGTCTCCCCTTGATTAGTTCCCAGGTGTGTCTCGTTCCCTGATTACCTCCTGTGTATTTAGTTTCACCTGTGTCTCTGTGTCTTTGTCGGGTCCTTGTCGTTTCTTGCCGCACTTGGCGTCCTCATTCCGTTTCTGTGTGCTGTTGAGGAAAAATGATTATTTTTAGTGCTTAACCCTCGTGTTGACCTCATTTTCTGTATACACCCTGTGTCCTCTGGGTCAAAATGACCCGTCTTCACTAAACCCCCAATATAAGCAGCTTAATTGAATTTTAAACACCAAATTTCATCTTGTATATTGTAATTCACCACAAAATGTGTGAATACTTGAGTTTTCCCTCTCCACTTGAATTTCTATAGCTTAAGAAAAGAAAAAAATGTGCAAAAAGGAGTTTCGAATGCATTTTTATTCATCTCAATGACTCATTTTCTTTTACTTTTCTCCAGTGAACAATTTAAGAGAATGTACAATACAAAAATATGAAAAATAATCCATTCAACTAATTAGCACATGTAGGGCAGTATGCAAGCGCACAGCCTTTGCAGATATATTTCTTACACCTGCAGCACATAGTATGTGTTTTACAGTCCTTCTTTTGAGGGCAGAACTGACATCTCTTCCTCTTACTTGCCCTAGCTGGGGAAGTGGCTGTGGTAGATGGATCCTCAGGTTGATCAGGAGCTGCTGCACTCTGAATAGCTTTCACAACTGCTGCTGAGGCTTCTGTGCGGTTGATGTGCTTCCTTCTTTCAATGAGTGGAGTTACGAGTGCCTTTCCTAAGTGCTCCAGGAACACTCTCCTTTTGTTATGCTTATGAGGCATCCAGGTTGGGTTGATCTCTCTCCAAATCACAAAGGCATTGTAGGAGGACACATCAATGATGTTGTGGAAGATGACCAGGGGCCAACGGGCAGTCATTCTTCACTTGTCCCATACCTCTCTTATGGCTGCAAGTTTGTCTGTCACACGTCTTGCTGGTCTTGATTCACGGTCATCAAATCGTATCAGTCTTGAGTAGGTGTGAAAGACTTTGAGTGGCATTGTGGCTCGGAAAATTGGCCTTCCATTCTCTGCATCCCATAGACTAGCTGCAGCCTCACCTCGGGACCTGTATACACCTGCTAGGATTAGCAGCCCTAAATAGGCCTGGAGGTCAATCTCATCCATCTTTTTCCAGCTGTCTCCATATTTGCGAAAACCCTCCAGATTTGTCATCTCCAGGATTATTTTTTCTATTGCTGGTGTGATAAACAGGTAGAATGTAGAAACAATATCATGGGCATGAGAAACAGCATACCTTGTGGGTCCTGGGGTCATCTTTATAATGTTGTGTTCTGCATGCCTGCCGTGTTGGTCATATGCCGCTGAGGACCATGTTATTTTGCCATTTTTTGAAAGGAAAGTCTCACTTTCAGCTTCAGGGTTTTCTTCTTCTTCTGAAGATGATTCATCATGCTCTGGGTTGTATTCCTCTCCATCTTCTTCTTCGGATACATCCTCTACTTCCTCTTCTGAATCAGAGTTGTCTTGCTGGACATGTGAGAAAATCACCTCTACAGCCTCTTCAGCGTTGTAACGCACACTCATGGCTTCAGCACAGACACAATTCAGGGTCCTGTTATGCAGGACCTTTATAACCTCTGGAAATAACAGGTGGTCTTCTGAAGTCTGCGAGAACACCACCTGATTTGCCTTGTTTACTTCTGCTACTGATTGATCTGAGACACATCTAAAACTTTGCAACATTCTGTGGTTTGTAAATAACTCTGTGACCTTGATTTCAACTCTATTTGCCTCACGGGTCATTTTGACCTGAAGGCCATCTTTGTACTTTCTTTTTGTACAGCTTACATGGAAATGTGAATAAAAGCAACATTTAACTTTTTCTATTGTTTTGGCCAATCTAGGAAAAGTCTTAAAATCTCAAGTTAAAAAAATAACATTTAGTGGATTTTTGGGGGAGTTTTAACACAGTGGCGGGTCATTTTGGCCTGAGGACAATAGGAGGGTTAATACAGTTAATCCTACGGCATGTGTAAAAGGTATATTGAACATTCTTATTTTGAACAAATTTCTTAATTTTGAACAGGTTTGTGTTAAGGATTTAAAACTAAACCAGATGGGTAAGTATTCAAAGTATAGTAACCAAATGCAGATCAAAGGGGATCTCTCAATGAGGCTCCTGCTGTGTTAGCAGACTACAGGAGGCCATAAAATTAGCATCTCCTCCAGGGCAGTATCACTTGAGCCTGGAGGAGAGAAGTCTGTTTGGTTCACAGAAGATCAAAAGTCTTCCAGAACCAACATCTGGGATGGTGTAAAACTGAATACAACATAGAATGTTGAAACAACTAACATTTAATTTCTAAGACATTTTTCTAAGTATTAATAGCATGTTTTTAACGAAGATTGTATTATCTAATTTTAGAACTACTAATCTAGTCCTCCATGGGCTGCCACCTTATCGTGGTGGAGGGGTTTGAGTGTCCCAATGATCCTAGGAGCTATGCTGTCTGGGGCTTCATGCCCCTGGTAGGGTCACCCAAGGCAGACAGGTCCTAGGTGAGGGACCAGACAAAGAGCAGCCCAAAGACCCCAATGATGAAGGAAAACTTTGGACTTGGTGTTCCCTCGCCCGGACGCGGGTCACCGGGGCCCCACTCTGGAGCCAGGCCTGGAGGGGGGGCACGATGGCGAGCGTCTGGTGGCCGGGCTTTTACCCATGGAGCCCGGCCGGGCTCAGCCCGAAGAGGAAACATGGGCCCCCCCTCCCATGGGCCCACCACCCGTGGGAGGGGCCAAAGGGGTCGGGTGCAGTGTGGGATGGGTGGCAGCAGAGGGAGGGGACCCTGGCGGTCCGATCCTCGGTTGCAGAAACTGGCTCTTGGGACGTGGAATGTCACCTCTCTGGTGGGGAAGGAGCCGGAGCTAGTGCGTGAGGTCGAGAGGTTCCGGCTAGAAATAGTCGATCTCACCTCGACGCACGGCTCTGGTTCTGGAACCAGTCTCCTTGAGAGGGGCTGGACATACTTCCACTCTGGAGTTGCCCAAGGTGAGAGGCGTCGGGCAGGAGTGGGCATACTTGTTGCTCCCCATCTCGGCGCCTGTACGTTGGGGTTTACCCCGGTGAACGAGAGGGTAGCATCCCTCCGCCTACGGGTGGGGGGACGGGTTCTGACTGTCGTTTGTGCTTACGGGCCGAACGACAGTTCAGATTACCCACCCTTTTTGGAGTCCTTAGAGGGGGTACTGGAGAGTGCTCCTCCTGGGGACTCCCTTGTTCTGCTGGGGGACTTCAACGCTCACGTGGGCAATGACAGTGAGACCTGGAGGGGCGTGGTTGGGAGGAATGGCCCGCCCGACCTGAACTCGAGCGGTGTTCTGTTGCTGGACTTCTGTGCTCGCCATGGATTGTCCATAACGAACACCATGTTCAAGCATAAGGGTGTCCATATGTGCACTTGGCACCAGGACACCCTAGGCCGCAGTTCGATGATCGACTTTGTCATCGTTTCATCGGATCTGCGGCCGTATGTCTTGGACACTCGGGTGAAGAGAGGTGCGGAGCTGTCCACTGACCACTACCTGGTGGTGAGTTGGCTCCGGTGGTGGGGGCGAAAGCCGGTCAGACCTGGCAGGCCCAAACGTGTTGTGAGGGTCTGCTGGGAACGTCTGGCGGAATCCCCTGTGAGACGGAGCTTTAACTCCCATCTCCGGCAAAACTTCGAACACGTCCCGGGGGAGGTGGGGGACATGGAGTCTGAGTGGACCGTGTTCCGTGCCTCCATTGTCGAGGCGGCCGATCGGAGCTGTGGCCGCAAGGTTGTCGGTGCCTGTCGCGGCGGCAACCCTCGAACCCGCTGGTGGACACCTTCGGTGAGGGATGCCGTCAGGCTGAAGAAGGAGTCCTATCGGGCCTTTTTGGCCTGTGGGACTCCGGAAGCAGCTGATGGGTACCGGCGGGCGAAGCGGCATGCGGCTCGGGCGGTTGCTGAGGCAAAAACCCGGGCGTGGGAGGAGTTTGGAGAGGCCATGGAGAAAGACTTCCGTACGGCTTCGAGGCGATTCTGGTCCACCATCCGGCGTCTCAGGGGGGGGAAGCGGTGCAGCACCAACACTGTTTATAGTGGGGATGGTGTGCTGCTGACCTCTACTCGGGACGTTGTGGGCCGGTGGGCAGAGTACTTCGAAGACCTCCTCAATCCCACCAACATGCCTTCCACTGAGGAAGCGGAGCCTGGGGACTCTGGGTTGGGCTCTCCAATCTCTGGGGACGAGGTCGCCGAGGTGGTTAAAAAGCTCCTCGGTGGCAGGGCCCCGGGGGTGGATGAGATCCGCCCGGAGTTCCTTAAGGCTCTGGATGTTGTAGGGTTGTGTTGGTTGACGCGACTCTGCAATGTCGCATGGACATCGGGGGCAGTTCCCCTGGATTGGCAGACTGGGGTGGTGGTCCCCCTGTTCAAAAAGGGGGACCGGAGGGTGTGCTCCAATTATAGAGGGGTCACACTCTTAAGCCTCCCTGGCAAGGTCTATTCAGGGGTCCTGGAGAGGAGGGTCCGTCGGATAGTCGAACCTCGGATTCAGGAAGAGCAGTGTGGTTTTCGTCCTGGTCGTGGAACGCTGGACCAGCTCTACACCCTCGGCAGGGTCCTGGAGGGTGCATGGGAGTTCGCCCAACCAGTCTACATGTGTTTTGTGGACCTGGAGAAGGCGTTCGACCGTGTCCCTCGGGGAGCCCTGTGGGGGGTTCTCCGGGAGTATGGGGTACCGGGCCCTTTGATATGGGCTGTCAGGTCCCTGTATGACCGGTGTCAGAGTCTGGTCCGCATTGCCGGCAGTAAGTCGGGCTCGTTTCCGGTGAGAGTTGGACTCCGCCAGGGCTGCCCTTTGTCACCGATTCTGTTCATCACTTTCATGGACAGAATTTCTAGGCGCAGCCAAGGTGTTGAGGGGATCCGATTTGGTGGCCTTAGGATCTCATCTCTGCTTTTTGCAGACGATGTGGTCCTTTTGGCTTCATCAGATCGTGATCTGCAGCTCTCGCTGGAGCGGTTCGCAGCCGAGTGTGACGCGGCCGGGATGAGGATCAGTGCCTCCAAATCCGAGGCCATGGTCTTGAGCCGGAAAAGGGTAGAGTGCCTTCTCCGGGTCAGGGGGGGTGTCCTGCCCCAAGTGGAGGAGTTTAAGTATCTCGGGATCTTGTTCACGAATGGGGGAAGAAGGGAGCGGGAGATCGACAGGCGGATTGGCGCAGCGTCTGCTGTCAAGCGGGCGCTGTACCGGTCCGTCGTGGTGAAGAGAGAGCTGAGCCAAAAAGCGAAGCTCTCGATTTACCGGTCGATCTACGTTCCCACCCTCATCTATGGTCATGAGCTTTGGGTCATGACCGAAAGAACGAGATCGCGGATACAAGCGGCCGAAATGGGTTTTCTCCGTAGGGTGGCTGGGCTCTCCCTTAGAGATAGGGTGAGAAGCTCAGTCATCCGGGAGGGACTCAGAGTAGAGCCGCTGCTCCTTCACATCGAGAGGAGCCAGTTGAGGTGGCTCGGGCATCTGGTCAGGATGCCTCCTAGACGCCTCCCTGGTGAGGTGTTCCGGGCACGTCCCACCGGGAGGAGGCCCCGGGGAAGACCCAGGACACGCTGGAGGGACTATGTCTCTCGGCTGGCCTGGGAACGCCTCGGGATTCCCCCGGAGGAGCTAGAAGAAGTGGCTGGGGAGAGGGAAGTCTGGGCCTCCCTTCTGAAGCTGCTACCCCCGCGACCCGACCTCGGATAAGCGGAAGAAGATGGATGGATGGATGGATGGATGGATAATCTAGTAAATGATGAATGTATTTGAAAATTGTACTATCTGTGACAATATCAGAATCAAATGGAAATTGTTTGAATGAAAATGTTTTGTTTAGTATTAGAAAATTGCTCAGGATTTATGCTAAATGGGGTTTTGTGAAGATAACCTTTCTTTGAACCAAATTACTGGATTTAAGTTTGTCCTGAGAATTTATGTAAGGAGAGATAACGGGAGAGACTCCGGATTTCACAGCTATCTGTGAAATCTTATCTTATGTTTTTCTTTACCCAAATGACCGTAGAATCCAGGAGGCCAGGATGCAGCTGTTGGCTCTTTTGTTGAAACAGAGAGCAAATGGCCTTTGATCTTTGGCGTAAATTAGGGGGAGTTCTAAGTTTTTCTGAGTGCCTAAGGTAGCTTCCAGTTGGTCAACCAGAGGTACGCCTTAATTGAATATATTAAAAAGGAAAGACACACCTTCAGTATAAGAGTTCGTGCACAGGAGTAATAATTCAGACAGCTGCCACTATTTTGCTTTTTTTGCATCAGCTCTCTCCAAAGACGCGTCTTTGCCTTTTCTTTGTTTTTTCTTTCTCTATTTTTTCCTGTCTCAAGGTAATGAATGTATATCTCTGTTCCTCTGCAGTTTTGTTGTTAAGTCATACGTTGCTTTGTATGGGATTAAACGCTGTAATTCTGTGACGTCAACACGCATTGTTGTTTCCTTGTGGCTGCACGTCACCCGCTGAGAGTACCTGGGATCTAGAGGAAGAGAGAGCCAAACTATTTTCCAAAGTTAATTTTTATAAATTATTCTTCCTTAATAGTGCCCAGTCTGTTTTGTCCTTCGTTTACCGGTTGCTCCCGGCGTCGAGCCCTGGCTTCAGCTCGGTCGTGCTGCCCGGCGTTTTGGATTATATTGGACTGTGTTAATTATAGAATAGAATAGAATAGAAGTACTTTATTCATCCCAGCAGGGAAATTACTTCGCAGTTACAGCATAGAGACAAGACACAATGACAACTACCACTGAGTAGTAGTTGTAGATAAAATAAAAAATAAAATATAAAATGCTATAAATTGTAAAAATATAAAATGCTATTAATATAAAAAGCAACTTAAGAGCAGTCCTTGCAAAGATTCAAAAAATGCAAATATATATATGTAAATATATGTACAGCAAGTGTGCCACAGTGCAGTTGTTCAAAATTGGACTGATTAGTGCAGAACAATGATTTAGCTTTTATTGTACAGTGAGATGGCCTGTGGCAGGAAGGATTTCCTGTATCTGTCCCTACGACAGCGGAGCTGGAGCAGTCTATGTGAGAAGGTGCTCCGCTGTCTGTCCACTATGTGGTGGAGAGGGTGCTGTTTATTGTCCATAATAATAATTCTGGATTTACTTCATTAAACCACCATTTCTCATCTCATCCTGAGCCTGCTGCGTTTTCCTCACCACCTACACCACCACCTCATGATACCATTATGTCTAACAGTTTTTGAGATTTTGGGGTGTAAGTGTTCCTTACCGCAAACCCAACTTTGAATAGAAAAGATGGGGTTTTTGAAAGCCAATTACTCAACAAAATATTCAACAATACAAAACTCAACAAAACAAAATATTTGTTGAACAAGATGGCGGCGCGTGTAGACGCTGCGGCTCGGAGCTCCCGTGTTTTCGTTTTTTTTAGCCTGTTTTTATTGATGTCTTCGCTCAACACACTACTGGAAGCCGTTACAACTTACAGCAGATTAGAACTGTGGGACATAGGAACACAGTTTGGACTTCACACACCCACCAAGCTGGACTTTATTCCTCCAGAGCTGCTACGAACACCTGGGACTATGATCATTCCCCCCATGCTGCCAAGGCGACGGAGGAGGCAGCGCAAACAAAAGAGGGGTAAGAGAGCCGGCGTGCGTGCTAGGCTACAAGCTAGCCCTCATAAACCGGCCCTCCCCAGCCTCTTCCTCGCCAATGCCAGGTCCCTCGTCAACAAAATCGACGAGATGCGACTCCGGATTACTTCTCGCCGGATGGACAGCTGTGTGACTGTTGTCACAGAGACCTGGCTGGAGGACAACATCCCGGACGCAGCGGTGGAGATAACGGGGCGCGCTCTGTTCCGGGCGGATCGGACTGCAGCTTCGGGTAAGGGCAGAGGCGGAGGTTTGGCATTGTATGTACACAATGCCTGGTGTACAGCCACACACTCTGTCGGCACATTCTGCTCTCCTGACTTGGAATATCTGGCGGTGAAATGCAGACCCTTCAAGTTGGTGAGAGAACTCTCGTCCATTGTGATCGTGGCCGTCTACATACCACCGAGGGCTAATGCTAAGCTAGCATTAGAGGAGCTGTACTGCCTGATCAGCGAGCAGATGAACTCCAACCCGGAGGCGGCCGTGATTGTGGCGGGGGACTTCAATCACGTGTAACTGAAGGCTGTGTTTCCCAAATTCCACAAATCCATAAACTTTCCCACCAGAGACAATAACATTTTGGACCAGGTCTACTGCAATATCCCCGGAGCCTACAAGGCTGTAGCAGCTCCACATCTGGGCATGTCTGACCACATCTCAGTGGAGCTGATTCCTGTCTACAAGCCTCTGGCCTGCAGAACTAAGCCGACCACCAGAATAGTTCAGGTCTGGACTGAGGAGGCCTCCTCTGCACTTCAGGACTGCTTTGAGCATACAGACTGGAGTGTGTTCAGGGACGGCGCAGACTTGGAGGAATACTCATCGTCCGTTCTGTCCTATGTTCAGTTCTGCACCGACGCTGTCCTCCCTGTTAAGACCATAAAAGTGTTTCCAAACCAGAAACCATGGCTGGACAGCACAGTACGGGCCCTGCTGAAAGCCCGGGATGCTGCCTACAGGTCTGGAGACAGGTTGGCTTATAGCAGGGCCCGGTCGGAACTGAAAAAAGGTATTAAGCAGGCCAAGCTCCAGTACAAACAGCAGATTGAGGAACATTTCATCAACAACAACCCCCGAAGCATGTGGAGAGGCATTAGAACCATGACGGACTACAAACACAGCACTCAGCTGACCAGCCGCGACCCCACCCTGCCTGACACCTTAAACAGTTTCTTTGCCCGCTTTGACACGGCGGGCAGCAGAGAAGCCGCACATCTACCCCAACTGGAAGAGCAGCACCAGCCCCTCGTCTTACAGAAGCATCAGGTGACGTCCACACTGAGGAGGATCAACACCCACAAAGCTCCAGGACCGGACAAGGTGTCAGGCCAGACGCTGAAAACCTGCGCCGACCAGCTGGCAGGAGTGTTTCTGGACATTTTCAATCTGTCCCTGCAGCTCGCCATGGTTCCTGAGTGCCTCAAGTCTTCCACCATCATCCCTGTACCGAAGAAGAGGTCCATCACCAGCCTGAACGATTACCGGCCCGTCGCTCTGACCCCGGTGATCATGAAGTGCTTTGAGAGGATTCTTCTGAGGTACATCAGAGACTTCATCCCCGCAAACCTGGACAGCCTTCAGTTCGCCTACAGAGCGAACCGGTCAACAGAGGATGCTGTCTCCATCACTCTGCACACAGCCTTGACCCATCTGCAGCATCCCAACGCCTACGTCAGGATGCTATTTGTAGACTTCAGCTCAGCATTTAATACCGTCATCCCAGACAAGCTGGTGCTGAAGCTACTCGAGGTGGGGCTGCCCGCTTCACTGTGCCACTGGATCAGAGACTTCCTCACCAACAGGCCTCAGGTGGTGAGAATAAGTGGCTCAACATCGTCCCCACTGGTCCTCAACACAGGCACGCCGCAGGGCTGTGTGCTCAGCCCAGCTCTCTTCACCCTGTTTACACAGGGTGTAAACCCTGTTTACACACCCTGTGTGTAAAACCCTGGGTTTTACGACTGCGTGGCCATCCACCCCACCAACACAGTCGTGAAGTACGCGGACGACACAACAGTAGTGGGTCTCATTTCAGACAACAACGAGACCCACTACAGAGAGGAGATTCTGCAGCTCACTCAGTGGTGTTCAGCCAACAACTTGGTGCTGAACACAGGGAAGACCAAGGAGGTCATTGTGGACTACAGAAGGTCCAGGAGGACGGATCACACTCCCCTTCTCATAGATGGATAAGTGGTGGAACGTGTGGACAACATCAAGTTCCTGGGCCTCCACATCACTTCTGACCTCTCCTGGAACACAAACACCTCCCACCTGGTGAAGAAAGCACAACAAAGGCTCTTCTTCCTCAGGAAACTGAGACGGGCTGGACTTTCCTCACGGCTGCTCGTGAACTTTTACAGGGCGATGATCGAGAGCATCCTCTGCCTCAACATGACTGTGTGGTATGGTAGCTGCACAGCACTGGAGAGGAAACAACTGACACGGGTGGTGAGAACAGCACAAGGCATTGTGGGATGCCCCCTCCCAGACCTGGACTCCATTTACGCAGACCGGGTCAAGAAGAGAGCTGGATCCATAGCGATGGATTCCAGCCACCCGGGCCACAGACTGTTTGTGCCGCTGCCATCAGGCAAGCGGTACAGGAATATACGGACTACAACAAACAGACTGAGAAACAGTTTCTTCCCCACAGCTGTCAGAGCCATTACTCCCTGCCGCCCCCCCCTCCCACACATATCATAACCTCGCAGTCACACATACATATCCCCCACCCCCACACAGCCATATTGTTCTGCACTTTGCACTGTCACATTATCTGTACTTTGCCATAATTGGACCTGCTGCTACTTCTTTGGTGTGGTTGAGTGCCTTTAGTTAATTTAGTTGTATATATTGTTATTATTATTACTGTGTGTTTGCTTATTTATACTGTATATATTTGACCTTTTGCACGGGAGCTGCAATGGAAATTTCGTTGAATTCTGTTCAATGACAATAAATGCTATCTATCTATCTATCTAAATAAATCAATTTGACTCTTATTTGTAATGACATTCCTTTGTATATACAAATCATATTGCAAAAAAAGAAAATGCACAGTATAAAGTATTACTTGTAAAATGAAGATTCCTTAAATAAATGTACAAATTTTGAAAAATAAAACAAATTTCAATATTGACCCTAACAGCAGACATGGCATTTTTGGGATGCCATATTAAAAAATGTACATTAAAACCAAGCCCCAAAATATATTTTGCCCATCCTGCTGTGTTTTCTTAACAGGCTCAATTTTTTGTAGGGGTCTGCAACTGTTTAATGAAGATTTATTAGGCCGCAAAAATGCTTCCAAAGCTAATTTGACCCATTGGAAATTTTTTTTTGAAAATTGACAAAATTTAGTATTTTTTGACCACTCCCCAAATTTGTATTTTTCATCAGATTTCAATAAAAATTTCTCTGCAGCAGGTAAATTAGGCTGCTGAATAACATAAGGGCATCCATTTTTGGCCATCTTCAATAGTTTCCTTGACATTGCTGGTAGGAAATAGGGATTCTTTTGTTTGTTTATAATATATAATCATGTTTATTTTTTATGCATTTCATTGAAACTTCCTTCTTAGATGTCAATTATGCTCCTGCATCAGATAACATTTATTTGTGGCTATCTTTAGTATTTTTTTTTTGTTATTGCTGGAAGAAAAGATTTTTTTTTTAATGGAAAATTACCTACTACTGACCATTTGAAAAAGTGCCAAAGAAAGTACAGTTTTTCATAATAAGTGTTCAGAATTCATTACTTTAGTATAGACACTTCATCATGCTGCCGGCCACATGATGATGCCCTGGGGGGCTGCACATGCCACCCATATCAAAAACTGCCACTGAGCACATCTGCTTACGCGCATCATCTGTGTGTTGCACAAATTGTACAAAACCAGCACAAACCTAAACCACACATATACAGGTCGTCATGCATAATGCCCGTGGCCCACAAAAACAACTGATCTATTCCACTTTTTTATTATTGTTATAGCAAAGCATATCTATGTGATCCACAGGAGGAGGAGGATGGATAACCCCATGTTCAGGTGAGGAGGTGAAGCGACCATGTTTGCTTAATTTTTCCTCTTTTGTAAAAGTTTTGACTAGATTTAACTGTTTACCCCTCCCGCACTCTTAGTGCGGCGCTCAGGGGAAGCCTGGTGGAGCATGGTAGATGTCATGATCAGCCAGATGGGCGATCCGTCCGCTTTTCAGTTTTTCAAAACCACAAAAAATCTGTTAAATTGGCATGCCTGCTAGAGCATGCACACGGTAAAATGCTCAGGAGGGCATGGGCATAAATCCCGGGGGGTTGGGAGGGTCCGGATCCCCCCAATCTTGGAATTGTCCCCCCCCCAAAGAAATCATGAAGGAGACCCTTGTATTTAAACAATATCAATTAGGGCTGAAACGATTTCTCGAGTGATTCGAGGGATTATTAAAATTCCTCGAGGAAAATTTATCTGCCTCGAAGCTTTAATTTATGTTTTATTATTTAATGCACTGTGTTCCGGCCAGGTTATTACTTGTGTTGCACAGCACTCTCACTTCCTCCTAAGTTGTTGACGAAAGCTAAGTGTTAGCAGCATAACGTCCAGTTTTCAATTTCAGCCTGGGAAGATTTTATTGATTCATGATAATGTCTGGGTTTTTGTCGTTTTTCAGGGGATCAATAAGCATCCTTAAAATGACTGGCATGATGCCCAGAGTACGGCAGCTTTTCTCCTCCCAGAGCTGCTGCCTGGTGGCGGTTCAGAGCGAACAGTGGGGAAGAGCGTTGAAGGTATATTTATACAGGTGATCGGATAGAATGAACACTGCGGGCGACTGCGCATTAGATAATTAACGTAAGTGTAGCTTTACGGATGAACCTTGTTAAAGGTAACAAATATCGCAATTATATTTAGCCCTTTAACTCTCACGTTCGTAAGAAGAGTTTGAAACGGGCAGGAGGGGCTGAGCGCAGGGGCGGATCTACTGGGGTGGCTGGGTGTGGCAGTTCCACCCCAACTGAGAGCCTTGCCCACCCCTGTTGCCTCATCAGCTTGCAACTATGAATTCAATAAATAGTTATGGCAAATCGGACATTAAACGCATGAATCTCTTTTTTTCCGATAACATTGAATGCAACACAGTGTAACCTGACACCTACTCCTGAGTAGCAGGAAGTGTGAGAGAAACTGGAAGGACAGAGCGCGAGGCAGCAGCATTGATGTATATGGATTTATATACTGTATATTACTGGATTAGACATTACGTGACTTATTGTGCGCCACACATACGCCATTGCTGTCTATTGAGTCAAGAATACCAGTGGTCAGGGAAAAACCACAATCAGACAAAGAATCAGAAAAAACAACGCAAGGTTCAAGGGTTTCACATTTAACAGGTGAGGAAAAAGTTTTAATTTAAAGAAAACATTGATAAAGTGATCAGTGGGTCAATTTGGCTAGCCTAACTGTGGCTAGGCTGCTATTGACTTTGATAACCTATGTGCTGTGCAGTTCGGTGTGTTTTGGTTCCGTTAGCACTAAAACAGGACAACACACACACCAAGTCGTCAGTAGAGCAGGTGTTTAAATCGGCTAATCAACCACCGCTGTGTTCAGGTGAAAATGTATTAATTAATCACAATATAGACATCAAACCTGACAACGTAATGTAACAGACTGAATATTCAGTTTTGATGTTTTTGCATACTTTTTTTGTATGGGAAATGTTAGTTTTTTTGGTATTGATTCCCTCTCATAGGCTTGAATGTATCTCTGCTCTATCTGCTCTTTGAGCTGTTGTCTGTCGGTTGCCATGGCAACGGATCAGCGCAGGGTAATGCTGACACACAGAGCAAACTGAACTAATTCCCTAATTTGTTCAGTGTACAATATTGATATTTATAACAGTCATCAAACTGTGGCTCCTACACCATATTTAAAATAAAACGATTGACCAGTATAAGAAAAATTTGCCCTTTCTTGCATCTTGACAGGACTAACAGAAACCAAACCGTTTATAGATTTGTATTTTATTTTAGGTCTATGAATTTATGTAGCAAGCATCAGTTTTCTCAGCTTCATCTTAAGCCGAGATGTATCTGATAATAAATGATGGCGCTACTAATATTTTTGTGACAGATTTCTGCTTGTCCTGCATTGGAATTGAATGGTTTACTGGACATAACTCAGTGGCGCAACACAAAGCGACTAATAGGTGCTGTCCAATCCGGTTTCTTTTTTAAACGACGGGAAAATTTGAAGCCCATCCTTCATTTTGACAGGTTATAATTGACTGGTGCACAAGGGCAGACATTACAGACTTTACTCAAAGAGTTCATTGCAGAGGCAACTAAAATCAATCAATAAAAAAATCCTTTCTGAATATCATCTCATGGACACTGAACTAAATACTAAATGCATCTTTCTGACCAGGAGCTGACAACATGTTGAAGAGTTATGGACCGGACAGTTTGGAGAGCGTCTGGTTCAGAAGCACATTTCAAACCTTTGGTTGAAATGGCACGTTTAATTCCAGTCTCCATTACATACAGAACAGAGAAAACTAAAGAGAATGCAAAGTTGAGCTAATCCATTTATAGTCTAAACAGAGGAGCCGACAGTTTATCTTGAGGAAATAAATAAATAAAGGTGCAGAAGTTAATTAGACCATAACATGTGCTGCACAATTAATGCGGACTGCGAAAAATTAAACTTAACTCAACCTGCGGTTTTAACAAATGGAGCTGGTAGACGTTATCATCCCACGCCCATAAGGCAGTGTTTCTCAATTATTTTCTGTCATGCCCTTCCTGGGGATCATAATTTTTATCATGCCCCCCGGTGACCTTCCCTCCCCAGAATAGAAATACTGTTGAGAATCTGTTCATATTTAATAATTTATCTGTACAAACCACTGGCTCTGGCATTGTATGACATTATCAAAACCGCTGTTTTATTGTTCTAACGGTCAAAATAATTTCCAAAATCAGTTTATTAAGTGAATCAGTAACATTTAATAAAGGCTCAGTTTGAAAGAGAAAAAATGCAAATGATTCACTGGGATGTGCATTTTTAGACTTAATACAGTAAAACTTTTTTGGTTACTTATCAGCTTCTTCAGTTTAGTTTTCCACAAGGTACATACTGTAGTTCTTAACATTTATTGTGGAAAAATTTGCAGCAATATTGCTTATATTTCATCTTGTCAGATAAGAGATGAAAATGTATAACATTTTGCATTAACAATAAAAAGATAGGTTTCATCTATTTCCTGGCCTTTTTCTGTGAGCTACAGTTACTTGCTTATGATGGAGTATAAGAGCCAGGCTCTGAGTTTTTGATTTGTTTTAAATACGAGTAAAGTTGGATGAAAATAAAGTCATAATTTCATGATAACTTTTCACCATACCAAATTGCGGAATACTGAGGGTCTTGTAAGGTTATAGTTGGTATTGGTTTAACAAATGACTAAGAACTAAATGTTTTAGCACATCAGAAGCTAATTTTCAGCCTCAGAACTTTGAAACAATTGTTTAAAAACTTTGTATTTAATAGAAAGAACCAGACATGCTGAGCGGGTCACGTTTCATATCACTATATCAAAGCTTTTTAATTTATCAGCTTTCTTCTGGTAATATTCTTTATTCTGACAATATTTAAGCTATTCGCTAACACGACTTGATTCTTGTAGTATTATGACTGTATTTTTGTATTTGAAAATAAAAATCTATGGCCAGAATAAGTCCTGGCCATAAAACTCCGTCATATTTGCTTTACTGACCTCTGCTGCCGTTTCTTTTTTCACTGTCAAACTTCTCCGTCTCTCCTCTACACTCAAAGAAATGAATCACTGACTTAACATAAGTTTTTTATGTCAACAGGTTCCACATAATTGTATTATGTTAATTGAAAGCAAAACATATATAGCGTACTTATGTTTTGACTTCATGTTTAACTAAGATAAAATGAATGAATTAACCCAACTAATTCAAATCACTTCAGATTGACAAAATAGAAGTGAGTTGAACTAACTAGACTTTTTTTGTTAGTCTGACAAAGCAAACACTCTTTCAATGAACCTGTTTCATTTGTTCACTAAACATAAACAAATTATGTTACTTTAACAGCTAAAATTTGCATTCCATCAACCGATACGGCGGACGGACAGCGTATTGCAAGTAGGGGAGGAGGTCTGACTGTACACTAACCCCCCTGCCCTCCCCCCTCCCTCCCAGATATACTATTTTATTTATATAATTCTAAGTAATTTCCACTATGTCTACCAGAGGATTTGACAAGTTGACTTTACTTAAAATAAATCTTGGAAACTGATTGCTTTGAAAAATGTAAGTAAGTTTAACTACTATCCTTATGTTTTGTTTACTTAATATATACTTGTTCAGTGTACTGAAGATCTTGTTGTATGAACGTAATCGAGTGAAGTTAATTTAACTTAGTTTAGTGAAGTTGTTTCAACTTAGAAATAACAAGTAAATTATCCTCTTAACTCAGATACATCAAGCTAGTCCAACTTACATGAACAGTACAGTTTACTTAGCAGAATCTAGGAAACCGATTGCCCTAAATAAGTTAAGTAACCACAACATAAGATTTTAAATTCACAAGATTCAATGTTTTATTTTAACAAAATGATATACTTAGCATAACATAACAGTCAATAACCCAACAGGAACCTGGATGAAGTCTGCCATGGTATCTGAAGACTGTGAATATTAAGAAAAGTACAAATTAAAAAAAAGAATGAGGTGAAAGTTTTGTTTTTCTTGTGCACAACCTCTGACAAACAAAATTATAATGCATACAAGAGACATTGTAGAACTCTCCTCCATCAATGTCAAGGAACACTGAGAGATATCGCCGGGTAGCAGGCCTCATGGCAACATCATTGGTCTACAAGTAAGAAAAACAATAAAAGTAAGCACAAGCATATTCTGAAGAAACTAAATCACATTTTTTCACAATAAGTGGCATAAAATAAATGTTCACCCTTATTTGTTGTCTGACTAAAACTGATTAAAATAATAATTACTGATTCTCTGCAGATGCAGACCAGGAGGAGTTTGTGAGGTCTCCACCTGCTGAGGTTTGCATTCAGACCTCAGCAGGTGAAGTGCTTGTAATTTAAGTGGAGTCATTTAATTTCATTTATTATAAGTTATTGGAGTCACACAGTCAGTGGTTTTTTCACTACAGAGAAAAAGTTAGATGCATTTATCTGCTTTATTTGTGATGGAATCTGGATTCACTGTTCAACTAGGTGAATATTAACTAAACCGCATAAAAATGCGTTTAAATAGCAGATATTAATATGATTATAATTTGACCGGTAAAAATAGTACATGACCGATTTAAAAAAAAAAATAAAAATTTATGCTGTCCATCAAGATGACAGAGGACAAAAAAGTCTAGCGCGACATCTGATTTATACATAAATATATATATATATATATATATATATATATATATATATATATATATATATATATATACTCTCTATATATATATATATACTTTCATACACTGGCATATGCTGCCACCTCTGAAAAAATTGTTGCCCCCGTCTTGCCACCCCATAGATATTTCTCTAGATCCGCCCCTGGCTGAGCATTACCACTAGCCGACAGCTAGTGGAAGCCGAGAGCAGAGGCTTCCATTGAGCTGTCGGTTAGTGGACAGCTCTTCTGTTTGCTTCTGTTGCTTGAACAAGAAAGAGCTACATCAACAAACATGGACAGACATGACTAATTGCTCTTCAATAGCAGAGCAATAGCTGTTCTGCTATTACAGACTACACATTTGCAGAGCAAAGAAAGTATGCCTTCATTTCTTACTATCTTCAACCTATAGCCTTTAAAACTACACAATAAAATCTGAATATTTTTCCATAAAAACCTTGATGCTTTGAACATTAAGTTGAAGTTATACTTCCCAGATATTCACCTACCAGGTTCTTAGCCATCCAGGACATGGGAAAACCAAAAAAGTTTAAAAATAAAGCAACTGAAGTTATAATTTAAACAACATATAACTTTTGAGAGCCACTACAATAAGTCAATATTTGAGGAATTTTACTAAGTGGAGTCACTCATTAAAACTTTTTATTTAGAGTCTTACATTTTTGTAAAGGTGTAGCAGATATTAGATCAGTGACACTGAACCAAACTCATAACTTAAGCATTTGAATTTTAGTTTGACTTCTATGGGTCTCAATAGTTTGCATACTGAGAAAAACATGTTTGTTGAACATTACCATTAGGCCTGTTGCGATAAATGATAAATCAATTAATCGTACGATAAATTAAAACTATCGAAGTCATTTTAATTATCGGCATTATCGTCTCTTCCGGCCTTTTTCTCTTTCTGTTAATGACACTGAATGAAAAAAGGCTCAACTCCGGTGCTCTCCACTGACCCTCCCTTTCTCATTTCCTTAGTGTAATGCCCAGAGCACACTATCTTATCCTGCACGATCTTAGAGCTGTCGGCCGATTGTCGGCCCATTTTCAAAACCTGAGATCACACATTAGCCGACAGAAATCCTAGGTATAACGGTTCGATCGTGTGGTGTGGTGTCCAACAATGGGCACCAAATAATGGCTACAAGTCCAGTTAACAAATTTTAAAACCAGGCATTTCCGTAATCAATGCTTTACTACAATCTACCTGAAATGCATGTGGCTAGTGTCAGCGTAAAGTACTGACTGAATGAAAATCATTAGAACCTATTTACGTCATGTTAAGGAAGCTGAAAAGTTACCGGGTTTATCAACTGCGGTAGCAATTTCTCTCCAACTCCTCCCCTTGTCATTTCTATATTCTTTGCATGTTGAATAAACATTAATGTTTCCACATATCATCTCCAATGTCCGCTGGACTTCGGGTTGCGCCGTGGCAGCTGTTTGGGATTCCCCGATGTAATTTCCCCTCAGAAAGCATGGAGGAGAATCCGTGCTTTCTGATTGGCTACCTGTCACATTCAACAGGCTGTGTTAAGCTCCCAGTCGGGGAAAACCTTGATTTAGATCGGAGCGGCACACTACAGGATGATCGGTTATGAAATCGTAAGCGACAATCTTAGAACGGCCAACGTTCTAAGATTGTCGTAAGGGGAAAAATAGGAGCAAAAATCGTGTAGTGTGAACTATTGCATCAGGTAGTCGATGGGCCCATCTTCTCTATTTAAATCTAATTATTACTGAAGTGCAACATAATATACAGACTTCGTAATCTGCCCTCTTTTAGTTGAATGTAGTATTTATTTCCACTTTGGCTTTATGGTGTTTAGTTTTGTTTTCAAGTTCGTTTTTTGTTAATGGAGACTGAGAATCCATTTAATTTTTGTTTTTGGTTGTTTTGTTTATTTTGTTTATCAGTTCCAGTGTTAAGTGTTCTTTTGAAAATAAAGTGTATCTATCTTTGGCAGGAAATCGCATGCATTATTACGTCATTTTCATTAAATCAGTGTAAAAAGGTCTTCAAACAATATTATCGTTTATCGCAATAATTTTTGAGACAATTAATCGTTCAGCAAAATTTGCTATCATGACAGGCCTAATTACCACTTATACTAGTCATTTTTGGTCCTGCAGCTTGAACACATTAAAAACTTTTTAAACCACGTTACATTTCACTGTAAGTTTTCTGACACATCCAAAATTACGCTTAAGAAATTTCCATGTTTATTGTCCCCCCCCAATAATGAGATGGAATTTACTCCCTTGCGGGAGGGGTTCATTCCATAGCCGGCTTAAAAATCTGGCTATTCATTTTTAGCCAGCTTAACTACGAAGCCACATTTAGTTTACAGAAGGAGCAAAAGCTAGAAGGGGTGACTTGGGCGAAGTCCGTTCATGTGTTGATATTCGTGGGGCGTCACGCACATTGATTCTACAGATTTGCTACCAATATAGTATTAAAGCTCACAAATTAGTCTTTATTTTGATACCCGTTTCAAAAAACAATTCTGTGCGAATAAATTCTCTTTTGTAAAAAATGTCCAACATAATGCATCTGATTGTCACCAATAGATGTTCGGGTTGGCATTGGACACCAGAGAGGATCGCTTTCTTTGAACAGAACTCGAGTTTGTAGGATGGACATTTGCTTCTGTTGCTTGAACAAGAAAGACGGCTACATCAACAAACATGGACAGACATGACTAGAAATACCTTTTAAGGAAGATAAAACAAAAGTTTTCCTGGAAGAGTTTAGATATTGCCCAGTTTTTGGATGTAAATCAATTAAGGTTTTGAAAGAGAATCTTCTTGACAAAGGTTTTTTTCTGTTAGTTTTGTTTGCTTTATTACTACTGCAGTCCTGTTCTGTGTCTGACTTTGCCTCTACAGGACCAACACAGAGCGTTCCCCTCTCCTCTGTGTGTGCGGTGGCTAGAGCTCTCTCCCTGTGAGAGCCCCTTCGCTTGAGCTTTGGCCTGATGGAAAGTCTCATGCCTCAGAGAGTCCACATGTCTCATAGACAGCTGCTGAGCATCCTGCAGCACATTATCTTCCACATGGGGCTGGCTCACATTGCTTCGCATCTGCTTTGATTGTTCTTACATAACTTGCCATTTTGTTCTCCAAGCTCCCCGCCCTCTTTTCAAGCCCCGCTAATGCTGCCCTCTGTTCCCCCTCAGAGAACACCATTGTAGGACGCCCACTGCCTTCCATGATGCAATTTTTTTTCTTTCAGTTTCCTTTGGGCTTCTAGGGACTTTAAAAAATATATATTTTCACACTTAATTCTTTACGTTAGGTGTTCCCCTACACGCCAGTTAAACAAATGGTATGTGGGGATGCAGCTAACAATTATTTCAGTAATCGATTAATGGATAGATTAATCAAAAATTTGACACATTCTGCAGATTTTTTTCATTTTCTTCTTAATCCTGTTTTTATACAACATTATACATACATTAAACATCCAAATATGCAATAATTTAATTCCTTTTGTTTCTAGTTTTTATAGTTGATGCATTGAACAGGGAGGACCCAAAAACCATACAGCTGGCGCCTCTGCAAAACTCGGGCGCCTCTGCGCCAGCTGTTGTGGCTTCATCTCTGAGGTTTACCTTGGCAAAAATCGCTCATATAAGCTCACCTATATGGACATTTATATCAGCCCCCTATGAGGATGAGGATCCGTGTTTCTTTCTAGAATTCATCAAGGTAAGAGTGAAGTTTAAATCCACCGCATTTGCTCTGCTCACAGAGCTCAATTTGAACCGCAAATGTTCACATTGAGCTGCACTCAGTGTTCACAGGTGCATATTTAGAGGTGTGCATTGAGCCTGCAGTAAGAATGATATATCTTTGTGAATAAAGCATTATATGCGGTGTGTACGTTTAGGTCTCAACATTCTGACTCTGTATATGAGGAGATATGAGATCAGAAAAGCACATCCCATAAAGCTCAGGCAACCAAAACAGTCTCTGTGGTAATTATTAAAAACTCAATTGAATAGAATAGAATAGAATAGAATAGAATAGAATAGAAGTACTTTATTCATCCCAGCAGGGAAATTACTTCGCAGTTACAGCATAGAGACAAGACACAATAACAACTACTACTGAGTAGTAGTTGTAGATAAAATAAAAAATAAAAATAAAATGTAAAATGCTATGAATTGTAAAAATATAAAATGCTGTTAATATAAAAAAGCAACTTAGAGCAGTCCTTGCAAAGATTTTAAAAAATGCAGATATGTATATGTAAATATATGTACAGCAAGTGTGCCACAGTGCAGTTGTGCAAAATTGGACTGATTAGTGCAGACAATGATTTAGCTTTTATTGTACAGTGAGATGGCATGTGGCAGGAAGGATTTCCTGTATCTGTCCCTACAACAGCGGAGCTGGAGCAGTCTATGTGAGAAGGTGCTCCACTGTCTGTCCACTATGTGGTGGAGAGGGTGCTGTTTATTGTCCATAATAGACAGAACCTTCTTCAGTGTCCTCCTCTCCACCACAGTTTCCAGGGACTCCAGCCTTAGTCCCAGTACAGAGCCAGCTTTCCTGATGATTTTGTCCAGTCTATTAGAGTCGCTGGCTCTGATGCTGCTTCCCCAACACACAGCAGCAAAGAAGATGGCACCGGCAACAACACTGTGATAAAAGGTCTCCAACATCTTGCTGCACACATTGAAGGATCTCAGCTTCCTTAAAAAATAGAGTCTGCTCATCCCCTTCTTGCACACAGCGTCAGTGTTAGATGCCCAGGCCAGTCTGTTGCCCATTACAACTCCCAGGTATTTGTAATCCTCCACCACTTCCCCTTTGATCTTCAGTGGCCGTGAAGGTGTCTTCCTTCTGAAGTCAATCACCATCTCTTTGGTCTTACTAATGTTGAGCCTCAGGTGATTCTGCTCAGACCACTCCACAAAGCCGTCCACCAGTGTCCTGTACTCCCCCTCCCCTCCATCCCTATACACCCGACAACCGCTGAGTCATCAGAAAACTTCTGTAGGTGACATGACTCAGAGTTGTACTGGAAATCAGTGGTGTACAAGGTGAAGAGAAAGGGAGAAAGCACAGTTCCCTGTGGAGCTCCTACGTCACTGACCACCACATCAGACAGGACACTGCCCAGACGGACAAACTGTGGCCTACCTGTCAAGTAGTCAGTAACCCAGGAGATCACTGAGTCGTTGACACCCATCCTCCGCAGCTTCTCACCCAGTAGCAGAGGCTGGATGGTGTTGAAGGCACTGGAGAAATCAAAGAATGTGATTCTCACAGTGTCTCCTCCACCATCCAGGTGCGAAAGTGCTCGTTGCAGCAGGAAGATGACGGCATCGTCAACTCCTAAGTGGGGCTGGTAGGCAAATTGCAGGGGGTCTAGAAACGTCCTCACCCGAGGCCTCAGCTGGGCCAGGACCAGTCCCCTACATGACCTTCATCACATGAGATGTGAGAGCAACTGGTCTGTAGTCCTCTGGGTCGGATGGCCTTGGCTTCTTGGGAACAGGAACCACATGTGATGTCTTCCACCGCAGCGGGACTCTCTCCAGCCTCAAGCTCAGGTTGTACATGTGTGCCAGTACAGGGGACAGCTGGCCGGAGCAGGTCTTCAGGATCCGTGTTGTAATGCCATCAGGTCCTGCAGCCTTCCCCTGGTGTAATCGCTCCAACTATCTCTTAACCTGGCCTGTAGTCACCGTTAGCTGGGGGTAGGTGTTGTTGTCTGCAGTGGAGATGGGGGAGGAGGGGGGTTGGGGGGCTGAAGGAGAGGTGGTGTGCAGGAGAATGGCGGTAGGTGGGTTGAACAACTTGGGGCAGTGTGGATGTGTGGGGGGATGGTGGTGGTAGGGGTGTAGCAGGAGGTGAGCTAAACCTGTTGAAAAACTGGTTGAACTGGTTTGCTCTATCCAGGCTCCCAGATGTCTGTGTGTCCTTCCCCTTCATCCCAGCGATGTGCTTCATTCCTTTCCACACATCTCTCACACTGTTCTGCTCGAGTTTAGACTCAAGCTTCCTCCTGTAGTTGTCCTTGCATGTCCTCAGTGTCTCTCTGAGTTCACGCTGAACTCTCCTCTGCTCCTCCTTATCTCCAGACCTGAAAGCCATCTTCTTTTTGTTTAGAAGTGCCTTCAGGTCACTGGTAATCCAGGGTTTGTTGTTGGAGAAGCAGCGCACGGTCCGGGCTGGCATGACAGTGTCCTCACAGAATCTGATGTTGTCCGTGATGCAGTCAGACATGTTGTCGATGTCCTCCCCATGAGGCCCACAGAGCACATCCCAGTCTGTCGACCCAAAGCAGTCCTGCAGTGCCTCAGTTGCCTCCTGTGTCCACCTCCTCACTGTCCTGATGCTCACAGGCTGCCTATTCACTAGAGGGACATACTTAGGAGTCATCCTTACCAAGATGTGGTCTGACCTGCCAAGGGGGGGCAGGGCTGTGGCGCTGTATGCATCTTTGGCATTAGCATACAGGAGATCCAGCATTTTGTTTTCCCTGGTGGGACAGTCAACATACTGCTGGAAGTTGTGTAGAGTTTTGTCCAATGAGGCATGGTTAAAGTCACCTGTGATGACCACGAAGGCGTCCGGGTGTTGAGTCTGGAGTTTGGCTGCGGTAGAGCTGATGACGTCACAGGCCACCGCTGCATCAGCTGATGGGGGAATGTAAACAGCGATCAAAATGGCGGACGTAAACTCCCTCGGTAAATAATACGGCCGCTTCCCACAGCCAGAAGTTCAATGTCTGTTCCTTCACGTTAACATGATCGGGATTACACCACCTCTCACTCACATAAAGTGCAATCCCGCCTCCCTTCTTCTTCCGACTCTTGGAAAAGTCCCTTGTCCCCCCGCACCAAGGAAAATCCAGGGACCTCCACGCTGTAGTCCGGAATAAGCGAGTGCAGCCAGGTTTCCGTGAAGCAGAAGATAGAAGATACCGCCGTGAGTTCGTCCGTCTTATTCCCCAAAGACCTCACGTTCCCCACAATAATCGCCGGTACCGCTGGTTTGTGCCGTCTCCTCTTCTCCCTCCGTTTAACTCCAGACCTGCAGCCCCGGCGTCTCCTCCGTAACTCCTCTGGGACCACAGGCCTGTCTCCGGGCAGCAGCAGAGGCTTACACAGCGCAATGAGCTGTTCACGTGTTCAATTGACACGAAATGGAAGAGCTACTAAAGCCACATAAATTTAATCTCCCTTTTGTCCCACTACATCCATCAGCAGCAGAGATGCGTAGTGATGCGGATTTAGCTCATCATACAGGGCCGGTCCGATGTTGAATGAGGCCTTGAGCAGAATTTTACTGCTTAGAACATCAGCACCATCAGGAGCATTTCACCATGGATTTAGTGAAATCTGGGAGAGGGGGCCTAGTTTAATTGACCAAGCAGTCAATTGTAATTATAGTTTACTAAGATGCATTTATGAACAGCTAAAACCCAAAGGTTAAATTGACATCAGTTTGTAGCTATTGTATCAAGTCTAACTATGAAGATCTTCTTTTACACAGTAAACTAAACTGGCCAGGTCCTTAAAATCTTGAATTTAAATGTTAAACAATTAAATTTTTTTTAACTTATCTATGTTGAAATGATTAAATCAAATTTAAGAAACTTGATACTCTCTTAGTTCATTAAATACCATTGGCCGGTTCTAAGTGTGATTATTACATGATGTTTTTAGATCCACTAACTGAAAATTTAATTTGGATTTAACAGAAGTGTAAATAATTAATATTTATTTTAATTGTATTTTATTTTATTTAATGTTTTTAAGATTCTGTATTTGTGGGTTTAAAGCATTGTCAGCAATGTATTTCAGTAACATAATTACTCAGTAATATTTTTACATTTTCTGTCAACTTAACATTCTTTAATGCAAAACCCCAGTGGACTGCCGGTGCCCAGACCACTAGGCTTGGCTAAATTTCTGGGGGAAACCCTGTGTATCTTCAGAACACGATTTTCTTTTTACTTTGCATTATAAACAGTCACCAGAACAAAAAGTATATTTTTCCAAATTGATTTATTTTCTTCTAATTTTTTCCCCCTTATATTTATACCTCTTCTTTATTAATATAAACAGAAATCATTCTTTTTTTCCTAAACAAATAAAGGTTTCTGGTTTCTACATAAAGCAATAAGCAAGTACAACTCTCACTTCTACAGATTTATTTAAATGATCAAAAGTTACCAGATGTGACTATAGCTCAGGGGTGGGCAACTCCAGGGCTGGAGGGCCGGTCTTCTGTAACTTTTAGATGTGTCTCTATTTCAACACACCTGAGTCAAATAATGAGGTCATTAGCAGGACTCTGGAGAACTTGACTGCACCTAGGAGGTGATTCAGCTATTGGATTCAAGTGTGTTGGATCAGGGAGACATCTAAGAGTTGCAGGACACCGGCCCTCGAGGACCAGGATTGCCCACCCCTGGACTATCTGCTAGCTAAAAGCTAAACTAGCAGCTAAGTAACTTCTTCTATGTTTTTGAGTCGTCATCGTAAACTTGCGCCTGACAAAATGGACAGAAAAGGTTTCTTCTGTTTCATATATTTCAGTGACCCTGAAGCTTTCAGTGTAGTGATGGTGAGATGAAGCCTCATGAGGCATTGAACCACTTGAGCCAACTGGTTCGAGAAAGGGTTCATTTCTTGATGCTTCATGTGCACACGAAACCACCTACTGGCCATGTGTATAATCACAGCCAGCTGTATCTTAACACATGTGATGCATTGAATTTTTGTCTATTATGGCTCTTGGGAATGACTTCACAAAAGGTGTAGGACGAAATCATTTGTCTACATAAATTATGTATACACATATGTGTATAATAAAATATTGTTTGAATGTATTCTCTGTGTGTAATTATTCCCAAAATAGTAGTGTCATGTGATATGGCATGTTGTGTAATAATGTTTTTCTGTGACTCTAGAAAAATGGCCTGGGCTTAATCAGGCAGAGGACAGTGAAAGTGCTTGTGGAACTAGGGAGGGGGTAGTGAATAGGCTAATGCTTGTGTAACTTGGATGATTCCATGCATTTTTATTAAGAAACAACAATTTCTCCACAGTTTTTGGTTTCAAACGATTTCTCTTTTTTGACACTACATGGATGAGGTGTTATTATTGTACCCCAACTCCTTGGAGCACAATAAACACCTCACCTTTACAGAAAATAAGAAACAGTGAAAAATACAGTTCCTCATAAGCAAACATAATGCATCTGCAAATGTTCAGTTCACCTTACCTTGTTAGGGCTTATCAAATCAAAATGTTCCCACATAGGGGAAATCCTCCTCTTTCTCGCCGGCTCCATCCTACTCCTATCCTGTCCTCGCGCTCCTAAATCTCCTATCTATCTATCTCTCTCCTAAACTCTCCAAACACCAAACTAACTGTCTCAAACTAAATAACCACTATCCAAACTCTGCTATCCAAACTATCAAAACTCTATCCACTCTCTCAACTGACCGCAACTCGCCTACAACAACCCACATTTTGAATGGAGCCTGTGGGGTTTCTAAAGCTGTCAAACTCTGAGCCACTTCCCGAAGCAGTCACGTGGTACAGCCAGGCAGCGAGGTTTCGGACGTCATCGTTTTCGGCTCCTCCCCTAAATGAAGCAAGCCTCGATACGCGCTTTACGGAAACGCCCCCTCCATTACTCGACACACGCCTCGAAGCCTCGGCACATCACGTAACATCACTATTTCAGTGACTCCTGCTTTTCTTTGATCCATTGCTTCAAGTTATTTATTTCATTTTGGGAAGACATCAATGTTTCATGAAGTCTTTTTGCCATAGGTGACCAGTTTGTTCTTTCTGTGAGAATAGGAGAGGTGAGCAGAGGCAGAGCTGAGTTCCAAGTAACCAGGTAATGGTGGGTATGTGAGCTGCAGCAGCCAAAACAGTACAGAAACTATTGTATATCTTTCCCTTTTCTGATATCAGCTAATTCTGTGAGATTCAGTCCAGTTTATACTGTGGACCAGCTTCTTATTTGTTTTAATGGCGGTTGGCAAACAATTGTAGGAAACGTTACCACATAGCACCTCATGCTGCACAGATCAGGCTCAGTTAAATGACGTCCTCATTTGATATTGTGATATAAATTTTTTCACCACCAGTATTACTGTAAACGAGACAATGTAGCATGCCCCTAGTGGAAACCGTCTACCGCAGAAGGTACAATTTTCCTTATCTCCTGCTTTTCTTTGATCCATTGTTAATTAATATTAAGAACTAGAAAGAATGTTTTATCATGTGTGTCAGAAAGAGCCACCAATAGCCAATTTTTCATCCAATTGTTATGCAACCTTTGGGCAAACTTTTAAAATGTTGCAAAATAGAAAATGCGAAATAGGCATGTTTCTAGTGATGGGCAGATGAGGTCTCATTGGGTGTATGGAAAAACAGTGATGTTATAGTTACTTTGAAAAAGTAACTTTAATTGCATTACTGTAAAAAAAGTAAAAGTAACTTTAGTGGAAAAATAAACATTTCCCTGTGTGTTGGATGAGAAAAAAAAAAGACCCTAAAAAATGACATGATTTTTCTCTCACTTGCCGTTCAGGGCTTTGGTATGGAAGCGTTTAACTGCCAGAGCTTGGAAATAAATTCAGGAGCGGCATCTCATTAAAATGAGAAAACTTTCTTGTTTTAACAAGATGCAAATCTCGTTAAAAGGAGAGTTTGTTGTTTTAATGAGAAACGTTCCTGTTTTAACGAGATGAATTTTATATCTCATTATAAACAGAGAGCTTCTTGTTTTAAAATCTCTGACAGATTACGACTTGTTAAAAAGGTATAAATGGGCTCACTATGACTCTGCTTCTCACCCAGTTTTCTCCAGATGGCATCTCAAAATTTTAAGTATTGTTGTTTTTCTCTTGTAATCGATCATATTTAAAAGAGAAGATATTTTGAATTTTGTGAGCAGGGGTGGCATTAACAAATATTTTCCACATTTGACCAGTATTTTTTTGACAGGCTATAATTCACACCCTTGACTGGCGCACATGTGCAGACCTTATAGACTTTATGCAAAGAGGCAACTAAAATCAATCACAAAAAAAATCCTTTCTGAGTATCATCCAGGGATGGAAATTAGCACTCGCCACTGGCCAAATGCGGGTAAAAGTATGAAGTGGCGTGTAAATTGGAGCGACGCACCCGCCACCTTGGCAGGTTGACAATTTGAACAGAAAAAAAACTGCATTCAATTTGAGCTTCTGACCAGGACAGGACTGACCATCTGGAGTCCAGACTGATGCACACACTGTCCATATCTGGCGGCCTTGCGCTGTCATAATTTACCACAAAAAAAAAGTATGCGGAATATATTTTTTATGACCGCGACAGCCCAGTGGTTGATTTTATTGTCGGACATTGGGCTTATCCAATGAACTTCCTCGGTCCTCCTTGGCCCGCCCCTTCCCTCCGAGGTTATAAATAGAGCCAATTCTGCTAACCGGAGTCTGAGAAAAGTGAGCGGATACGAGACGGGGTTGGTTGGAACAACTACAACAAAAGTTAAAAAGCGAAAGGCTCATTCAGGAAAATGTGTCAAACAAATTATGTTTATTACCACACAAACTTTGACCTGGAGCAGATTCAGTAGCGGAGAAGGAGAGGGAATTAGTAATTCCCTAATCAATAATTTTGTTGGGTTGGGTTGGGTTTTGTTGTTGTCATTGGAGGAGGAGGAGGATGAGAAAGACGTGACCTGGGGCAGATTTAGGAAGAGTTCAGATTAGCTGGTAAGGAGATGAGGAAATGTTCATGATATAGGAGCGTTTCATGCAGGCAGGAGAGCAGGTGTGTGCGGGGGGGGGGGAGGGGGGGGGGGAGACAGCTATTAATTGTATTAATAGCAGTTAGGAAACAGCTATTAATACAATGTAAAAATGTTTTTAAAAAATGACTGGACACATCTTAAATAAATACTACGTGGTGAAGTTGTAGCCAAAATGCTTCGCTCCTGTTCACTGATTGGTCTTGAGCGTGGACAGACGGAGCAGCAAAGAGAGAAGGAAAAGGCGCGACGTTTCAAACTCGCTGCAACACAGAAGTGATGGAAGATACAAACAAGCCGTGAACTAAAAGATGCCGGCTTTTCTTTTCTTCGGATTTCAATATTCAGCAGCAGCTCGATGGAGCAGTGAGGAATGAGTCGTTTTTGTCAACGTAGTGGAGAGAATGGAAAGCCTCGTTAGCCGCTTTGGAGCCCGACGGTGAACACCGACTCAGATGCAGCTAACGCCGCTGCTGATCTCCAGCCAGGTGAGCAGTTTGTAGATATATCTGTCTGCTTTTTACTATAGTTAAGGTTGCCTACTTACAGTCACGGAAGACATTTGAAACACAAAGTCTGCTGTGTTTTTATTGCTCAAACACAACATGCGCATTTTCTGAAGATACTCAGTTGCACATTCCTCAGTTATAAATAACTGTCAATATTGTACAGCATGTTGCCTTCATTTGTTTATATTTGATCTTTTCGTGAACCTACATGCTTCGATTGTTTTTCATTGTGCTGTTGTTGCTCCTTAGTTTCCCCCATTGTAAGATAATAAAACATGTTGTATGATATTCTATTATTGTAAAATGGCTAGATATCAGTTCTCTAATTAAATGGTTATGAACTATTAATTGTAGAGGACATAAAAATAAACAATAAACCTGAAGAAATGATAGTGGTATTTTATCCATGGCTGTATGTCTGCATAGATCTAAAACTTACAAGTAATCATGTTTTGTCTTTAATTTACACAACTATTCTGGGAATTAATAATTCTGTATGCCTGGATGTTAAAATTTTTTTTGCATATATATAAAGTAACATGTCTGTTTTAAATAATTCCTTCTCTATATGTAACTTCCACAATAGTAACTCTGTGTTATTTGTCTACTATAAGCTCTAACATCTGATTACTTTTCCCAGGGAACAGAAGAAGAGGAACATGGCTGACATGATGGTGAACGATGAGGAAAACCATCAGAACAACAACTGGATCTCCTTCAGGAGGAAGCAACTACCAGCACTGAGATGGCAGAGCTCCATGAAGAGCTGAGGCAAACAAAAGAAAAATAAATGCTGTTGTGCTCTCAATGAACAAAGTCTCTTTTTTATACTCTCTCCACACATTATTGTACATACTGTAGTTTGTTTGGCATTAAGGTCCTAATACAATCCTCCCAAAATGTGAGGAGCTTTAGACAGAGTGAAAATAACATTATATTATGTAAATATGTCATTGACACTTAACATTGTAGATTACCAAAAGTCAATACATTATTCAGCACACCAAACATTTTGACATTATTATAAGAGTTGCTATTAACAAGAACCCAAAATACAAATCATGTTTGTTAGTTTCTACTTTGTACAACATCATTCTATCCACTCACTGTTTAGCTGTCTTCCTGGAGAATCTTCAGTGTAAGAAAGAGAGAAAATGTGTCCAAAACCTGTAACCATAATTAGTGATAAATACGATTGAGTTTAAACTTTTAAGCCCCCGATCGATTCTGGGTGACCAAAATGTGAAAACATGAAGGTTTGATGAAAAGTAGAACCAGTCAGAACAAATAAAGCTGTATTCCTTATAATCTGACTGGTTCTACTTTTATCTAAGTATAACTTGAACATCAGATGAATCATAACTAAACATATTGAGAAGTTAAAAATAACAGATTGTTAATGCACTTCAACTTTGTAAGAACATCAGCCACATTTTTTAAAAATTAGAAATGTTTCATCAGCACATTGAGCTCATCTGATTCCTGCTCCAGAAAGGTGAAGGTCTCTGGACATCCTGAAGGTAAACACCGACTGGCAGTCAGGAAGACGGACACTGATGAGACATCTTACAACTCAGAGGCTGCAGGAAGAACCACACTGATGGTCTGCGGCGGCAGTTCACCAACATCTGAAAACACATTGGAATATATTATGAATATGTGGCGTCAACACGCAGTTCTCACACTATTAAGTTATTTGCAACACCCTGACTAACATTAGTGCATGTACATTGGCAATGTATTACATGTTTTATAGAAGTATAATACAAAAATCATTGTTAGCTCACCTGCACCGTCTGAGCCACCTGCTTTCCTCCCGCTGCAAGGCGTACAGTCAGACCTGCTTCCCCTTCTTGCAATACTCTATCTGTCCGTCTGTCCGCCCCCCAGCACTCAACGGTACTCTAGGCCCCCCCTGCCCTCTTCTCCACCCCATCTCTCCTTTGATCCCCCTCCTTGTTCGCCCCCCCGCCCTTCTTATGGTACACTAACAACCCCCCAGTTCCACCCCCCCTTCCCGTCTCTAATGATACGCTAGCCCCACCCTCAACCCCCCATTCCTGTGCCACCGTTCCCTCGGCCCCCCATTCTCGCTCTTCGGTACGCTCTACCCACTTCACTCTGACTGTAGCAGTGGACGACTAAAGTTTCCGGTATTCTCAAATCCAAAACTTGTCAGCACTCTTACGGCCATAATAAGCCACTCCTGTGAGTTGTGAAGTTCTGCTGAAGAAACACATCCAGTTTTGACACGTTCTGACAACGTGTCTCTCCATGGCTCTCCGACGGTGAAAAATTGTCCTGTATACACCGTTATGCATGAGGGCGCACAGAGCCTGGCTTTGACGCAGCAACGACACACACATTGCGCGTGGTTACGCATGCAGCTGGTGGATTCATGTCAAAGCAAACCCCAAAAGGCCTTATATCCTTATGACACAGTGCTTCTCAATTCCAGTCCTCATGCCCCCCTGCTCTGCATGTTTTAGCTGTACCCCTATTTCAGAACAGTTGATCCAAATGATTGCATTACCTGTTCTGCAGCCATCAAGTACTGCAGAAGCCTGTTAATCACTCATAGATTCAATCCAGGTGTGTGGCAGCAGGGAAACACCTAAAACATGCAGGGCAGGGGGGCCTGAGGACCGGAATTGAGAAGCACTGACAGGACACGTGTTGGCTACAAATCTGTGGCTTTAGATTTAGTCTCCGAGTTGACCAGTCAGAAATATTCCAGAAAGAATACAGGCATGTCAAAACGAGCTCAAGTTGCTCTCTGGATAGTATTGGCTCGGAAAAAGCCATTTCATAACATTATTGGTCTAATGAGGTGTCAATCAAGAGGGTGGGCTCTAGGCTGCCCAATAAAAGTGTCGTAATGGACACCGGCAGAGTTTAATCCCTTAAATCTCAGTCCCGGAGAATACATGGCAAATACGGTACTGCGGCGTTCCGGCGCAGGTTTGAGGGTTAAAAAGTGTGAAATTTGAGTTGGTGAAACCTTTCTATAAATACATTTGAATTCAGCATATGTTTTAAATAAAGATGGATCCGAGACTCCTTGCATTTTGCATTTTAAAGTGATATGTTTTTGCTGTTTGGTTGCAGGACACATTTCCTTTATACAGTAAGGAGGACTCCACCATGGGGGTGAAAACCTTCACCCACAGCTCAACCTCCCACAGCCAGGAGATGCTTGACAAGCTGAATGCCTTGCGCAATGAGGGTCACCTCTGTGATGTCACCATCCGGGTCCAGGACAAGCTCTTCCTAGCACACAAGGTGGTCTTGGCATGCTGCAGTGAATTCTTCCGCTCCAAGCTTGTTGGCCGGCCAGAAGACGAGGAAAAGTTTGTGTTGGACCTCCATCACGTGACGATTAGTGGCTTCGCTCCGCTTCTGGAATATGCCTACACCTCCACTCTTTCCATTAGCACAGAGAACATCATCGACGTTCTGGCAGCAGCCAGCTACATGCAGATGTTTGCCGTGGCTAGCACATGTTCCGAGTTCATGAAGTCCAGCATCCTGTGGAGCCCAACGAACAACAGCAGCAGCAGCAACATGGCTGTGGATAAGGCGCACGAAGCGGCACCTGAGAGCGCTTCGTCACACTGTGCCCTGACGCCGCTGGATGGCAGTGTGTCCCCCGTGTCGTCCGACTGCAGCCTGATGGAGAGGAATGTTCCCATCTGCCGGGAATCCCGACGAAAACGGAAAAATTTTGTCACAATGACATCGCCGGAAAGCCCACTCAAATGCACTACACAGATGGTCACCACCTCCCCTCAAATCCCCAACCCGTCACCTTCGTTTTCGGATGGCCCGGCCCAGGCGGTGGAGTCTTCCCTGGCCTTTCCCTGGACTTTCCCCTTCGGCATCGACCGAAGGTTTCACTCGGACAAATCTAAGCTGCCGGAGAGCCCCCGCTGTTTGGAGGCAGGTGTCCCCGGGACCTCGGAGGGCGTGGTTGCCCGCCGGCTCAGTGACTTCCTGACATGCGAGAGCTCCAAAGTGGTGTCATCGCCGGTGGCTACAGAGGAGGAGGACGTGAGGGTGAAGGTAGAGCGACTCAGTGACGAGGAGGTTCAGGAGGCATCGTCCCAACCCGTCAGCGCCTCTCAGAGCTCTATGAGCGACCAGCAGACGGTGCCGGGGAGCGAGCAGGTCCAGGAAGAGCTTCTTATCAGTCCACAGTCCTCTTCTATAGGTGGGCTTCTAGTACCTAGAAACTCCTCTAAAAGGGCAGTATTATGTAGTTAACTTTTTTGAGCTTTACATCATGTAATGTTATTCCATCATCAAAAACATACTTGGAGTGTTGCTTTGATTCTTTGATGCATGTTTGAGAAATCTTTTAGTCTCCTTAGCGGTTGCTAAGGTGTTTTACACATTCAGCTATGTAAAACTCCTGGGTTAACCTAGCTCCACCTTGAAACGCAGCTTCTCCTCTAAGTTGCAGTTTTCAAGCTTCCTAGCTTCTGCCTCACAGAGCACCCCTCCCCTGTTACTCCCCCACTCTGCTCTTTCAGATTAGCCAGCAGCAATTAGCAAACACCTAGTGCTCATTTGCTGAGCTACTACTCTCAGCAACACTGGTAAAAATGTTGATAAAGGGTCAATAGAGGAGGCCTGTTGTGATGCCTCTGTTGTTTGTTGGACTCCAAATTTCTTTTTTTTTCCCATTTTATTTTATTGATTTTCAGAACCTTATGTAAACAAAATTACAAAAGCAAGCAAATAAAAACCACCCATCCCAAATCAACATGGAGCATACATACACCCAGTCTGCATACATAAAATACAGACAATCCCAAATATGATTTAAAGTAGTGTGTCACCAAACTTTCCAGGACAACAGAGTTAACAACACATTGAAGATAAAAACAATAGTACTCAGTCCTCATCTCCAGATGATATCATAACCCCGGGGGGGGGGGGGCAAGTTGCACATGTGGCTGTTTGATACTGAAATTTCCCACTCTCATTGAAGAAAGCACTGACAAAAGCTGTGTAACATGCAGCACATGCGCACAGCATGTAACTTAATGCATGTAACTTAACTGCTTAAATTCTATTAAGTTAGCGCTACAAGTCTGCAGTAGTTTTTGGTCTAGGAGGAAAGACTTGATAAAGGAGACAGATGGAAGCTGAATCATTTAGGAATAAAATCTGCTTACATGGTAGCAGCTTTCCTCAACAGGTCTCTGTATTTCACGTTGGTGCACTTTGTGCCGCATCCAAGCTTAGAGGATTGTGGCTCAGAGGTGGGACTGAAGTGGGAAAAAGCTGCTTGGCAAATAATAAGCAGCAAAGGGGAAAAGCAAACTGGTTCTGATCACATGAACACAATCAATGATGTGTGTATCGCGGTGACGCGCAGACTGGCAGGTTTATGTATTTGAGATATGGAGCAATTTTTCAACGACAGAAAAAAACGACACAAAAGTGAGAAAGTTCTGAAAGAAACGAGACTTATCTGTGACTGTGGTGCGTCAGATACGTTTAACCTCTGAGTGAGGTTTAATTTAGTGCGTCATTTTCAAAATATTTAACGGTATTAATGCTTGAATATTAATGTTTGTATTAAATGCCTCCTTAACCATGTTGAGCAGGTGTAAATCCAGGACATTTTTAATGAGGGTCAGTGATAATCTTGGGGTGTTAGTGTAAAATATGTGAATATTAGAGGTCACTACCTCAAATAGGTACATATTGAACCATGTGAGTAAGTTGTCCTAGTACATGCTTCAAAAATGTTCTGCGTGAGACACTTCCACATCCTCCAGTTTGACAGAGGGGGCTCAAAAGTTTTACGTATGTCTGTGGATGACTTTTTACTACACTAAACAAGACTAATCATTGTCTTGTTTTCACTGACACACGTGAAGAAGTTGGTTCAAGTATCTATTGCAGAGTACAAACCAAACATAAAGACACTTGTAAAAATTAAACACCGTCAGGTGTCCCACTAAAGCATTAGGGACTAACAAAATAACTGTTTCAGCAAGCAATGTGGTATAAAATTGCTGTATGGCTCTTTACAGTCACAATGAGCTCAATTTGGCTCTTAAAGCTGCTGTATGTAACTTTTTCAAAACCGTGGACTTGGCCTGAAAATTTGAACAAGCCCCACCCTCTTGCTCTCTGCTGCGTCACGCAGCCCTCCCTCCACAGCCCCTCCCTCCCAGAGAAGACTAGCGTGCATGTGCAGGATAGTAAACAAGGCTCCACTATGGCGGATAAGCAGCTATAGCATTGGTAGGTATCAACGTTATGCTTTACATTTTAAAAATAGTCAGTTCATATTTGAACTGTCAAGCACAATGTAATAATGAGAACCCTAACCCTAACCCTTGGAAACAGAAGTTCCTACATGACCAAGATCCTAAACATGCATCTATTTGAGCCTTTTTGTGTAATTTTGACCCTGTGGATGGGATGACCTTTATTAGAGCTATGACCTTTATTGAAGCTGTAGGTTTTTATCAATCCATTTCTGGGGGAAGAATAGTTTAGGTGCAGCATTTAAAACCGAGAATAAACATTCATGTTGATGATGTAGGTGTTGCAGTGACTGTGTCTGTCACTATTATAGTACATGCTGTATCCCGGGGGGGTTAAGTATTTCTGAGTGTAAGACATTTTCATATAGTTTCATCATATAGTTTAGCCTCCATGAATCACTCTCTCTCCTCTTCCTCCTCCCAGGATCAATGGATGAAGGTGTGTCAGAAAGCCTGCCTTCCATGCAGAGCACCTCTAACGCTGGAGGACACGCAGAAGATGATGAGAGGTACCTTTGTCAGAACTTGCCATGAACGTGTCATAAGTCAGAAACAACTAATAGACATGAAGCTCATCACGGCATGTCTGGACCACCTCTGTTTAGGTAATTCATCTGGACCTGAGGTGATGCACCCAATCTAACTAGTGGGGTTTTGTTTTTTTTTGTCAAATCCGTAAGAGACGTAATTTATTTTATGAGAACTGACTTCCATTCAAGAGGATCATCTGCAAATGTCAGACATAAAACGACTGACTCATATTGTCATCCTCACCTACCACTTAGTCAAGGGATTTTGGAAAGGTGTGAACTTGTCGGAACTCAGGAAGAGTTAGAAGTGCGGACTCCACTTTTTTGAAAGGATTACATATTTCCACGCACCTCACATACATCCACGTTAAGGTTTTAATTGGTGGTGAAGGTTGTCGAATATCTTTTAGCTTCTTGCTTTACCCTCTGGTTACTTTTTTAACTGCATAAAATGATATGTTGGTATATTTTGTTAGTCAAGTAATTGGCGGAATAATGCTTTGTTCCGTTGATCTCAGAAGTTGAAGTTGGGTTTGATGTCACATCCGAGGAGATGGCGTTCCGCATTGCATAAGCAAAACTACCTTCCAATTTTTAGTTTGGACACTGTTGACTGTTCTAGCAGAATGATTTGTAAAAAAGACTAACATTAAGCTCCATACATCAGTCTTATTGGAAATTGATTGATTATGCCTAAAAACAGATGCTGGATGTGGCAGGAATTCAATCAGTTTCACAATAGTTACAAATTTTCCAAAAATCATGAACTTTCAAATTAAATATTTCATGGTTTCCCCAGGAAATATACTAAGCACGGGGGTAGGCCAATCCACCAGCAGCCCACTGAGTTGCAAAAATTTGGCGGTACATGAGCAGGCATCATAATTTGGAAATTACAATATTGTGAGGCCAGCGAGCAGGTTCAGGGACGGCGCAATTGGTGCGCACACCCTCGTGCCCAGTTCAATTTGTCAACTATAAAGCTAGCTAATAGTCTTTATCCGTCATTATTGTCGTTGTTACTGGTGTATAACAAACCTATTTAAAAAAAAAAAAAAAAAAACTCTTAATGTGGCGGGCAAGTAAAGCCTGGTGATCCTCCAGGCTTATGATACACTATTGGAAACCCTGAATATATTATATCACATATAGGATTTAAAGCCAAAAAGTAAACATAAAAGTGCATATACGGAATGTTCCATGTATCCACCAAATCAAGATTGTCTCTGGTGTTCTTTGTTTCTGTTTTAGGCTGGAAGGTATTCAGTATCCATACCACCTCTATATAAGCCCATCGGCTCGACCTGGCACCAATGGCCCAGACCGGCCTTTTCAATGCCCAACTTGTGGAGTCAGATTCACACGCATTCAAAACCTGAAACAGCATATGCTCATACACTCCGGTAGGTGGGACCGAGTCAAACAAAAGTATTGCAGTATTGATGTTTTGCACGTGAAGTCAGGCTCTTCAGAAAGCTTCCCACTCCGCCTTGATGGACGTCAAAGCACCTGAGTGAAGCTGACCCCTACTTTCTTGAAATCAGACAAAAATGGTGTCAAACGTTTTGCTAGGTTTGAGCTGGTTTGTGCAGCAAAAATTTTTGTTTATGCCACTATCATTTTAAAGATATTAATAAATGTTTCCACAGGTCCCCCCCAACCTTCTGCCAATCAAACAAAATTGGAGTCAATCAACTCCACTTCGTTTGTGCAGCAAAATGTTTTCTTTGTGCTGCTTTGGCTTTGAGGATATTAATGAAAGTTTAGAACAAGTGAGTGAAAATATGAATTTATCAATGCTTATAATTCTTTTTTTCAAATTCAGAAAAATTGCACCATGGTGAGCAACTCCGCTAGCACTGTTCCTATGTCCGCTCATTGTCATATATAAAACTGCTGGATGTGAAGTCTTCATGTCTGTGGTTAGCAATTAACGAACGATGGGCATTACATTGTACATATTGCCTATTAATAGCCTAAAGCAGAAGATCACAAAACATCAGCTGTTTAGACACACTGAGCAAAAATAAAATTGCTCATGCAGTAGTCCATACTACACCAGCAAATGGAATAGTGTCTCTAAAATTAAACCGCTGGTAATCAGGCTGTGCCAGATCACTTCAAAGTTTCTCTGATTTGCCCCTGTCATCACAAATCAAACATGAGGAAGAACCCCACTGAATCCGCAATGCCATGTATTGTATGTTGACGTTTTTATGCCGCTGAGAAAAACCGTGTAAACATACCTGCACAGATGTTGCAGTTGCTGGTATTGGGTCTGGAAAGTCAATTGTTGGTTCCTTTCCACCGATGAAACGTAAAAGGCCTATATAGTTGTCCTTGGTCGTATTTTGTGCAGTAAATCCCTTTCACTGACATCTAGTATACAGCGTTGATATTCTTTTGTGCTCCTTTGGGGTTTTGGAGATGGAATAAGAAAACTCCTGTCTTATGCTCCTGATCACCATATTCCGACATTTGTTGTGGCTCCCTTTTACACTAAATCCAACAATCGGCAAGAAATTTATTTACTGTACTGTAAATTGTCTTGAAGCTTCAGTACACTGAAAATTTTGACACTATAATTTAGTTATTTTCTAAAAAAATTCTTAGTGTTTCTATTGTATAGTTTTTCTAGGGGTGCATGATATAATGATATACTGTATATACCAACGTCAATGTTGGCCGAAAGTAATTTCTTTCTCATTGAATTCAATGAGAAAGTGTGTCCAAACTTTTGGTCTATATTGAGTACAGACCAAAAGTTTGGACACACAGTTGTGTCCAAACTTTTGGTCTGTACTGTATATACTGTATATATACTATATACAGTATATATATACTGTGTATAAGATATCAGTATTTCCATCCCTGATGTTTTTATTTTATTTTTATTTTGTTTGATAATAAAAATACAATTGCACCAAGATCTTAAAAAAAAAAGCTTTAAGTTTGAAAAGACAAAACGGAAAAATTGTTGACTGAAGAGCCTTTTAGGAGGAACAAGGGAAGAATTCTAAACTGAATTATGTTTTCCTTGTTTTGTCCCGTTCCTGCAGGCATTAAACCTTTCCAGTGTGATCGCTGTGGGAAAAAGTTCACACGGGCCTACTCCCTAAAGATGCATCGGCTGAAGCACGAAGGTAAACGCTGTTTCCGGTGCCAGATTTGTAGCGCCACATTCACGTCCTTCGGTGAATATAAGCACCACATGAGGGTCTCCCGACACATAATCCGCAAGCCGCGGATTTATGAGTGCAAAACATGCGGCGCCATGTTCACCAACTCTGGCAATTTAATTGTACACCTGAGGAGTCTGAACCATGAGGCATCCGAGCTAGCAAACTACTTCCAGAGCAGGTGAGGAGTTTGGGGGCGTTGGCCTCTCTCATTTACTCAGATCTCCCCTGGTTCAGAAAATAACTCCAGTTTAAATGCTGATGTCTGAAGTTCATTGGATCGTTGTCCTCATTTGGTTATGTTTCTGAGATGATAAGTGATTTGAAGTTTTTGCTTTAACATGTGGAGGTTTAATGACTCATTCCAAATCAGGTTTCCATTTTAAGATGTTAAACCTTTTCATAACTTATTGGAGGCAGAATATTATTGACATCTGAAATTTATGCCACAAACAGTAGGGATGGTTGAAATACTGAATAGCATATAATGAAAATTTTTTTCTGGTATTGCAGTGATGATGTGACTGTAAAAAAAATTTTATTGCAGAGTGAGTATTATCATCATCGATCATTAAATTTATTTCCAAGTGTCCCATACATGATGCAGTGTTACTTATAAGAAACACAAACCATTCTTCTGCAACTGGTAAGACCCACAGTCTGGATCATTCCCGGAAGATTCAGAATTTAATGCTAAACTGCTGTTAAAGATTTTGACAACCAAACATAAAAATATTAAGGACCAACTATGCATCCATCTTTGATTGACACCAACATTTAAAAATTTCTGTGGATGATTAAAAGCGATAAATGTATATGGAAAAAGAAATCAGTAAATTAATGTCCAAAAACCCATAGAAATTAAAAGGTAGGGTGACTCAGAGAGGAAATAAACTTCATGTATCAGATGTTTCTTTTTTTTCCCATTTTGTTATATTACACAAAATTCTGTGTACTTTGTTCGGGATTGTATGTGGTAGATCAACATAATATCCAGTGGAGAAAAATTAACGTACATTTGCAGTTTGGTTGTATTATTTTTTTGTAATTAAAATCTGCAACATGTGGCATGGATTTCTACTTAGTCCAATAGCTTAGCTTTGATATTACCATTAAAATCCAGTGCAACCACTTTCCTTTGGAAGTCACCTGGTTAGTAAACAGACTCCTTATTTGTTTCTTTTTAACCTCAGTTTAAATCCATCTGATCTGTGAAGCTTTGTTAGAGAACATTAATGAGTATAGATGCACCAATATGAAAAATTGAGCCAATATCTATGTCCAAAGTAAGTATTGCTGTTATGACTGATAATCATAATCCAATTATATTTAGTTGAATTCTGACATGAAGTTCCATGCATTCAAGCTTTGCTTGCCAATTACATGTATTGCCAGTCATATCTGCCATCATTTGTATGTTTTTATTAGTATTTTATTAGGAATTTGTTGCAAGAAAAAAGTGGAAGCTACTTCCTTCCTATTTTTTATTATGATTTCCATTGCAATACAGGGTTTCCCCTAGAAAACTTGCTAAGCCCGGTGGTCGGGGCGCCCAGGCGGTCTACTGGCAGACCACCATGTTTTTGTATGAAAAGATGTTAAGTAGACAGGAAAAGTAAAAATATTACTGGGTAATTACAGTATATGTTATGGGAAAACATCGCCAGTGAAACGCTATTTAAACCCACAACTAGTCTTAAAAACAACAAATTAAAAAATATAATTGAAATGAATATCAGTTATTTGCACTTCTGTTTAATCCATGTTGATCACAAATACAAATTAGTAAACTGTGATTGTAACTTATTGCTTTTTAGGTTGGCCTATTAAACTTCTCCCTACTCCCAGATTTCACTAACTGTAACACAGGAGCTGTTAGAGATGCTGATGTTTTTAGCAGGAAGAGGGGCCCCTAAGTGAAATTCTGCTCCAGGTCTCAGACAATGTTGAACCGGCTCTGCATGATGAGTTAAATCTGCTTCACTGTCTGCAAAGCTGTGCAACAAAAGGGAGATTTAATTTAATGCTGCTAATGTGGCTTGAGTAGCTCTTCCATTTTGTCTGTTGAGTTTTTAATAAGCGTCACGGACACTTGGTTGCTCAAGTTTGTGGGACGAGATTTTCAGATTTTTGTGCGGCCGTGCGCATTAATTCTGGCTGCCCAAGTAGACAAAGCATTTCATATGGTTTGTTGCATTGTGTAACTGAAAAAATAATACTACAAAATAATAAAATAATGTAAAACCAGCGTGAAGCGTGATTACGAGGAGAGCGAGAGCTGAACCTGCATGATAGTGCTGGTTCATTAACCACTACCGCTCCGGCCAACCGGGAACACAGACGTAAACTGCAGGGAAGACAGAGCCACATGCTGGGAAGCGTTTTGAGTTGTAAACACTACACATAATGTTTTGTTCACAAATATAAATCATTCTCACCACTCGCTCAACACGCACCTCTGAAAGCTCGACTACAAGTTATTCCTGCAGTTCGCATAGAGCTGCAGGAAAGCATGGCGGGCCGCCAGGCTTATAATACACTGGGGTAAACCCTGAAATATTCAGTAATAATATTGTAGTTGCATGTTTTCCTGATGTCACACAGAATATAAACCATGCCGCACTTTTCAGATTTTTATTCATTAATAGTTTTTTAAAATTTCCAATTTACTTTCCTCTTACAGGTATGTGGCATTCTGAGTTGATCGATGACATAAAACAGCGGGGGAAAAAAACAACTTATGGCCAGATAATATAATCTGTCACCAGATAGATTGTTGCTAAAGAGGAAAAGGCTGCAGTATTTAATCAATTCTTAATGCTTATTACCATACAAGTGCTGTAATAACTCTTGTTAAAACCATCAGTTCCTGACTTTTATTTTAGGACAATAGTTTTGGATTGCTTAAATAAGTTTTTAGCTGTTCCAGACAAATCTAATGTTTTTTAGTTGGAATTTAGTTGTTTAGAAAGGTTAACTTTACAATTAAAAAAAAAATGCATTTGCACATCAAACCTCGGCTTGACCCTGATCTGCCATGACAAAAACAAACTGATAACTGTCAATTAAAAGTGGTCACATAAACAACAGTTCTTAATACTGCCTCCTATTAAAAATTAATGATTCATGACAAGATTAAAAACCCAGAAGAGGGACGTAAAAGTGGAGCTCAGGTTTTATGAAAAGGATTTGCATTGAAGACGTATTACACTTTGTTTTCCATTGACTGGTCTGTATATCGCCTCACAATTTCCGTCTGCAGCGGGAAAACGAGTAGGTCGCTATGCGACTCAGTTTCACTTCTTGGTACAGTTTGTTCCCAAAGTATGTAAAATAATGTTAAACCAGGTCCTGCCAATGAAGGCTTCTCACTTCTTTGCACTTCTACCCAAAACCTTCCTGAACAAAACCATTTAAATAAACTCCAAAGTGTATCTTAGGCTAATTAAATGATTGATCTGATGAGCTACACAGCATCTGAACAGCTGATTTTCCGATCTTTTCTAATCAGTCAGGCTGGCAGGTTTCCCATTATTATTAGTATTTACTAATTGTGTGAACAATTCGAAGGGCTGGATATTTTAAATATACTAAATCCATATTTATTAGGAATGCAAGTGGGTTCTACATCACTTGTGTTGCCTTTCAAGAAATAGAAGTGGTTCATTTTTCCCAAAAGTCAAGGTATTAATTTTTATGTCTTCACAGAGAGGACTTATTAAAAATAAAAATTCTGTTTGTATTCTGTTCTTTGACCGTTTCTGTTATATAGAAACAAAATATCTTTAAAACATAATAGTCAGAATACTTCTTTAAGAAGTCAGACATTTTATTCTCCTCCTCCCCCCCAACTTTTCCAATTCTTAATCAACTCAAACCCTCACAGGTTGACAGGACTCATATGGGCCATTGACTGCTCAAATGTTTTATGGTAGAAGGTCTGTGCCTGAGATTGTAAGTGTGGAAAATTGTCTGGCTGCTCAGGCGGACTCTTAATTCCCATTCTCGGTCTTCACATAAAAAAACCAATGTGTTTATTGCACTGTAGAAGCAGATTTTCAGACCAGTCTCAGATTCAGATGTGTTCAGAACTTAACCATTTCATCTGAATATTTTGCTTTAATATCCAACATCTGATCAGGTATACATGTAAAACTTCAGGTTCATTGGTTTACACTTTAAACCAGGTGATAGGACTTGATTGGACTAAACTAGAGATCCAAGACTGAGTGCACATTCAATTGAATCAGTTTATGCTGTGATGCTTATAGTTGTTTTACAGACAATTGTGTGTTCATGAAATCTTATTAGGGCTGCACAATATATCGCCAAAAAGTTGTAATAATATTGGTGGGTGTAATATTCACATAGCAAAGGACTGTTAAGAGTGCAGTAATTATTAGCTAATATATTCCAAGTGTTGTGAATTTGCAACTTCCGTGCTAATGTAATATTTAGTTGGGTGAATAGTTTCATGGCAGCAGAGGATCATACTTGACCTTAATAATGTTGCTCAAAAGCCTAAAGATGACAAAGTAATGGAAAGAAGAAAATAGACATATTAGCAACAGATATTGTCATCACGATACTTACAAGTATCATACAGCTCTAACAATAAGAATAACTCAAATTCAGGCAAACACTATAAATGTAAGATTCACAAAAAGAGGTCAAGTCAGTTAATTGTCCACAAGATGTCAGATAAAATGCTATTGAAGTCATCCATTGAATATTTCTGTATTTTTTCAAATTAATTCTTTTTCTAAACCTATTTCCAATATCATTTAACTCTAAATCTGATCCATAATAAGAAAAACTATTGTAGGTGTTTTGTAAACTTTAAATGGATGCATTTAGATGAAAATGTCCCAGTACCATGGGACCAACAAAAAGTCGTAGCATCGGGCAGATGAAATGGGCATATTCCATATGTGAAACAGTATTCCATGTTTTCCGATGAGGCACCAGCTGCTGTGTTTTTAAAAAAAAGGGATTTCAAACATGAGAACAATGTCAGGACCAGCTGTTATACTGAAACTGAGCAAACACAGGCTTTCACATTATCGTATTCATGTCTCTTTTAGTCTTCAGCTTCTTGTTAGTGAAAACAGAAACCTACGGTGGCCCAGAAGGGTCAACAAAATGCATAGACCACAACAAAAGTTATTGTAGCAAGTTTTTTCTAACTTTTATTTTAGCATAAATTTCAAGGTGACTTTTGTTGTTACGTTGTGGCTTTTGCTGAACTTTAGGTAGAAACCAGTAGTCAGCTTCTGGAAACAAGCTACTCCTGCTCCACCAATAACCTAATCTGTCTAAAATTTCTTGGCAAAAGTCAAGTGAATTGGAACGCTTTTCTGACCTCCTCTATAATATTGTGTATTAGTTATATTACCAAAACTTTAGCAAAGTTAGATAAATGCATTTAATTTGATTATCACTCCAGCTACAGATAATCACTAACAGGTTAAAAGTCTATTTATAATATGGCTGCACAACATCACAGTAATATTGCGATATTACTGTGATGTTAATATCGCAACATCACAGTTGCAATATTAACTGTGATGTTGTGCAGCCATATTATAAATAGAATACTATTTATAATATAAACTGTATATTATACAGTTTATATGCTGTAAACTGTATATAAACTGTCTCTGCTGTAAACTTATATATAAGTTTACAGCAGAGACAGACAACATCAAATTGTATATTATTGTCAGGGTAAAGTATAATGGTGATAAGGATTAGTAATCTTGTTATAATAACCACAACCTGTATGGTGGTTTTTGCTAACCCAGAAATCTGACTGATTGGGATGGCTGTGGTCATCTTTGTCATCTCTGAACTGAACATATTGTTTAATATGAAAAGTGTGCTTTCAAAGTGTCAAGAAATACTCCACATCAGTCAGGACTTTATAATATTAATATTATGTTGATTATAAAGTTGTTATGTATTGTCATGTTTTTGGAATAAATTTACCAGCCTGAAAGGATCCATCACTAATACTGTCAAACAGTGTAATCAGTGTGTTCTACTGGAACAAATTCTCTGTGCTCTGATTATGTCTGGTTCACATAGCAACATTTAAGGATAAGGATAATAAGTTTATCTGGTTCTACAGATTTCACTCCCCCACATTCAGCTATCAGTTGGGAAATCTTGCAAAACCTCACAGGACCAAACGTGAGTTCAGTGTAAACAAATGTGGCCGATTGGGAAGAAGCTACAGCGATAGCTTGTGGATTATATTTAACAGAGAAAAAAAAACAATATAAAGATGTATTCAACGTCCACAGGATTTCAAGTAGACATGGCAGATATTTAGTCTTTGTTGAATTTTCGATTCTCCTGTTGTGTTTCCATCATTTTTGTTTCTGATTGGCTAAACGTCACATTCAACAAGTTGCGTTGTTTGTCTTCAGGGAACACCATACACGCTGCAATATTGGGATAAGATGATCCAGCATGTTGAATATTCCTGATTTAAACATGAGCATTCCTGAATGGACCAGATCTGTTAAGATTCCACACATGGCAGGAAGAAGATCTCTTAACATTTCCGTAGTCTTAGCGTGACGCTCAGGAGAAACGGGGGGTGATGGTGGTGGTAAGGGGAGAGAAATGTTCTGTCAGACTGTTGATTCCTGAAACAACACACAAAAAAAAAACTAGTGAAAGCATGCATGAGGTTAGTGCCACCCCGCCAGACTGCGCACCGGGCAAAAAACTTGTGGGGTCCAAATGACTTTATTTGAGAAATATTTATTTTGGATGTAAAGACAATACAGTAATAATACTGTTTGGTTTTTAGAAATTAAAATAAAATATTGTCACATGGACGTCGCCATGTTGTTTACACTGTAATGCATTCTGTGTAAATGACATTCGTCTGCTAAGTCCTGATAGCATAACTGCCTACATCCAGGAAATTATGCTATTAGGTTGACGATGGGGTCCATTACACTAGCTCTGTGCAATGTAAACAGTGATGAGTAACATCTTTAAGCCTTTTCAAATTGAACCGGAGCTCATTGAAATGGCAATGTAGAAATCACAAGAGGTGATGAAGATGAGCAGGACAAATGGAGGAAGAGGACAGAGTTGGCTGAAGAAGCTGGTGCTTGCTGCTGCTGCCCTCAGCTTCATAAATAAAACAATGAATGACACGTAGCTCTGGTCGGACTGTGTGATCCGGTAAGTACTTCTGTAGCTCTGTGTCCAGTCCGGTCTTTCGTTAGGTAGCACCTGTTTGGAGTCCGATCTTCTGTCCAGTGTCAGCTCTGGTGGCAGTAAGTACTGAATGATAAACAATAACTCAGGTAAAGTTAGCCTTCCTGTGTTTACTCTGTAGATTCAAGTACAGAATGGACCAAAACGCATCATCAACCCAGCATGCATTGTGCAGGTGAAAAAGCAGCGACTTCCTTGGGTGAAAAATATAACGAAAGATATAAAATTTTAGAAGTAATTTTGAGTTTTTATGCATCACAAATAGAATTTTGTAGTTAATAGGAAAATGACAAAATATTTAGGCCAGCATGTTCAACTTACTGTGGATCCCTCTAAGACTGCAGGTTAGGGTTATCTTAAGAGCCATCCTGATTATCAGGTCATTCTTAAGATTGTCCGAAGAGGGAAAATCTTGCTGTGTGAACCAAGCATTAGAGACTAATTTTCATTAAAACTAACAGTCTCCTCTACTTTTACTGGTGGAACTTTCCAGATTGCATCTACTGTTTGTGCCAAGGTAAGAATGAGAAGGCAGCGAAATCACATGTTCTCTTGGTCCTTTCAGTGATTTCCTCGTGCCCGACTACCTGAGCCAGGTACAGGAGGAGGAGGAGGCACTGGGAGTTCCATATGAGCTGGAGGAGTCCCAACATCACCCAGTTTACCTGGGCAGCACCTCCAATGTCGCCACCACCACCACTGCCTCGTCCTCTTCCTCGGTCCAAATGCCGGTCATCTCCCAGGTCTCCTCTTCCACACAGAACTGTGAAAGTTCCTCCGGCTTACTTTCGCCAGAGCCCCTGGACCCCTTGGAAGCCCCAACCTCCAATAAAACAGACGCCGATGAAACGGCAGTCATGACGGAGAACAAGATGAGTGACGGTGTCAGGGGCAGTTCCCCAGAGGAGTTTGGAGAGGAGCAGCCTAAGGAGGTGGCTTCCATTACCATAGAGTGATCCAAGTCTTCTTCCTGCCCCTGATGTTGTATTTTGCACTCAGGTTATATGGGACTATAAGTCAAAATGATCTGAAGACTGAAAGAACTCGGAGATCCACAATGCAGCCCTTATCATATGGAACAATGGAAACGCTACAGAGTTTTCAAAAGATGCTGTTGATTTGATGGCATCGTTTTACATGCAAAAACCGCAGCACTTCTTCAGATTTCACACTAGTTCATTGGCTGGGGAATCCAGATCTCACAGCCTCCTTGCTCCCTGAAAGCCAGCAGTATTTGAGCAGTTTTAACAAGCCTGTTTTTTTCCCATATGACTTGAATGCAGCACCGTCTCAAGTCAGTGAAGTGTCAGCCAATTGGAGGTCTGTCCGTTCCAAGCCTTGCTCTACTTTTAGAAAGTGCCTGAGAGTTCACACTTTAGCATAGTCACATAGGAGAAATGAAGTGACAAATCAAGTCTTTGCAAACTGAGCTAAAATAGTCCTTGTATTACATTTGTAATAGTAATGCTAGTTTGTATGGGCAAAAACTGTGTTACTCATTTGGTGCCGTTGCTATTGGCAAATATTTCATGTCAATATTAATCTATCCTGCAATAGCTTGTACTGTACTTCTATATGAATGCTGTGTATGTTGAGTGTTGTTCTATGATGTGTGTGTATGTGCATTTCTATGACCAGTATGAACACAGTTCATTTCCTTTTTTAAATGTTTCATACTTGAACTGTACTGACAAAGTATTCCCTAAAGTTATCTGTGCAGTGGCAACACTTTCTTGACTGGCTCCACAGTTTGACTTGTCAGTGAACACTGTTGTGAAATCCAACTCTGGTTCTACTCAAAAGCAAAATTCTCTGTTTCCAGACCCCTTAAATCCAGGGTCAAAGAAAAGATGGACAGTTTAGGGTTACTTCATAAATAGGCATGGTGTTATGTGGGATTCTCATGGCGTAAAAAAATTCCTGATATTTACATGGAGAATTAGAACCAAATGTCTGGGATCTGATCAAATTGGTTTTATTGTGAAGGAATGGCAACAACCCCTACGACTTTTCAAATAACAGAATATGGATTATTACAGCTATATTTTATCTATAACATTCATTCAGTGTCACAGTTTCATTTTGATCCATTGAAAACCATAGAAGCAGCACGATGAACATGTTAGCTAGCTTTTGCTAGCCTTTGTGCACTTATTGATCCCAGTAACTAGCTCATACCTATTTCCAGCTGCAGGTATGTATCACTAAGTTCACCCTAAATATGTAATCACTTACTATTTTACTCCAACTGAAGCTCAGCCACTTTTTTTTGTCACTGTTGTTTGCAGTTGCTTGATTATCAGTCGGTACATTGCTGATGTCCGAGATTGCAATGTACCAACATTATGCATAACAACAATGTTATGCATGATGTTGTTAGCATTGTTATGCTAACATAACATTGTTGTTATGTTAGCATAACAACAATGCTAACAAATGCATTATGTTAAGCATATTGCATTTGAGTAATGGTTCCTCTTAGGTAAAACATGGCAGGTTTTTTTGTTTGTTTATTTTACTTCCAGCAGAGACAAATATGTTTTCAGTTGTTCAATTTCACAGTTACAAGTCTCTGTAGTGTTTGACATTTTATATTTCTGCATTCATGGATTTTTTTTTTCTCTCCAAAATGATCCACTTTTTGTGGGATGAGTTAGTTCCTGCTTTGGGGATGTTTTAACAAGTTATCTATTTAGTCAAACTGTAAGTACATGTAGTTTTGAGGCTGTTATTTTTGGTTTGGATCAGGGCTCAAAAATTAATTTTTCATAAGCTTCCAATGTGAAAACTTCAGAAATTGCTTTATATGTTAATTTATAAGTTAGATTTGAAGATTTCTATGATCAGAAATTTCTTCAAATCATTGAAGACAGGTAACTTGCAAGACACAAGGATAAACTAATACACAATGATTGCATTTGTAAGAAAATGTTCATTCATGAGTGAGAAATGAATGTTGGTAGGGATAAAATGGCATCAATCAAGAGCCTCATTTTAGACACATTATTAGGAACACCTGTGTTGTTGTGCAATCAAATATTGCCTCCAAGTTCAAGTAGATTATTTCAACATCAGTCACCTATTTACAATATAGAAAAAGAGAAGGGTAAAGATGTCTTCATTTCCTGTTTCAGTTTGATGCTTTTATGGGCATTTAACTGCAATATGTAGGATTCATTTTTGTCAGCTGGACCATCGTTAGGATTTACTGTAAGCAAGTCCCAAGACTGAGAGAAATATTGTGGTGACATTGCTTTAGCAATAGAGAAGCACTGAGCAGATTTAAGTCTTTCTTATTTGATTTGCAGTTTTTGTCAGATTTCAACCCTCTGAAACAGATTTTTCCTATTTGTTTTTTTTTTTGTTGTAAGAACAGCATTTAGAATCTTGTTTTACTACAAGTCCTGCTGTAAACGGCCATGTTTTTAGTTTGTTTTACTTAGAAGAGCTGATTTCTCTGTGAGAGAGAGCTGTCACTGTTTAGCTGTTTTATTTTCAAACAAAGTGATTATTCATTTTAAAATGACTTTAGGATCTTATATTAGCAATTAGACTGGCTTGAGCAGTTAGAATTGTTAAAATAGAACGGACCCAACATTGACTGAAATTGTAAAAAGGGTTCAAATATTTCTGAATTCAGTATGTTCCATATAATATAGTTAGGAGTGCCAAATTACAATATATAAATAACTTATGAAATAATTATTTAAATCTGTCATTAATTTGATAAAACTGGAAATACATGCCTATATAATTAAATATGGGATGAATTATATGGGCCTCAGTTTAATTGTATTGAAGATATTTCTGCACTTTCCAGCAAAGATATTGACCTCACAGTTATATAGCTGGCATAGAAGAAGGTCTTAATTTGTTGCTTGAAGCAGCCAATCAGACGTCAGGGTCTCCAATGAATTCAAATGAAGTCTGTCTGTTTATTAGGATTCCATTGCTGTAACATGGCCAGTCTTTCTGGGGTCCACATGATAAAAAAAGTATTTATTACAAAAGCAGTTCTATACATTCAACATAATATTAGGAACACAGCATATTAATTAATAAATGTACAGTTATAACACTTTATGTAGTAAAAATAATTAAACAGGGCTATTTAAAAAGCTTTTGCATTTGTTATATTTATAACAGATGAAAGAAGTGAGTTCCATGTTTTCGTTCCTCTAACTGTCTTTTGTCCAGCATTCCTGTTGCTTCGTGGAAGAGAAACAACTTTTAAAAACATGCCTTGTATTAAAATTGTGTAAAATTTGGTTAAGCGAAAGTTAATTGTATAAAATTGGGCTGCACAGTGGTGCAGTTGGTAGCATTGTTGCCTTGCAGCAAGAAGGTCCTGGGTTCGAATCCCGGTCTTTCTGGATGGAGTTTGCAGGTTCTCCCTGTGTGTATGCGTGGGTTCTCTCTAGGTACTCCGGCTTCCTCCCACAGTCCAAAAACATGACAGTCAGGTTAATTGGTCTCTCTAAATTCAATTTAGGTTTAGGATGATTGTTTGTTTTGTCTGTTTCTGTGTTGCCCTGGTGACCTGTCCAGGGTATACTCTGTCTCTTGCTCACTGACCGCTGGAGATGTGCACCAGCATCCCTCCTAACCCCACTAGGGACAAGGTTGTAAGATAGTGGATGGATGGATGGATGGATATATAAAACAATTGGTATTTTATAAAAAGCATAAGACAGCAATGTCTACCTTATTTTTAAACAAGGGCCATTCTGATGCTTTTTGCATCCTGATATTTGTGTATTTCATCAAGAATAGTGCTGTAGCCAATGTTACATGTTTTAACTTAAATTTTATATAACTGTTTAGTGCATTATTTTATTTATTTTTCTTTTTAAATAAATTAATTAAATAATTATTTCATAGGTCATTCTCCATAGTTACTACTTCCTTTGTCTTTAGTGCAACCTGATAGCTCTTGGGTTTGGTGTGTTCACTGACCAGTGAAAGGTTGGAATTTTGAGTTTCTGACCCTGTGCATCTATTGTATTTATGGAGCAGCTGGTGCATGCTAATGTATGGGTGTGATTACTGAGTACATAAAGCCGGAGCTGGTTTCATGTTTTATAACAGCGTTCTGTTTGTGTTGCTGTCCTGCTCATGTGGGTAGCGGTGCCTGTGTCTGGAGGAGGGAATGACCCCCATGGTGATTCTCCATGAATGAAATGCTACTGACAGTGACTCTGTTTCTCGTTCTTGTTTTGAGATTAGTTCATTCAGTGTATGACATAGGTGCTCACATACAGGGTTGATTGTAGAGGTTGGCTTCAATAGTGCTGTTATGGCCACGTCCTGAAACCAGTCAAAACTGGTGGTACCTTGTGCCATCCTCACAGTCACTTTTTTTGGTGTTTGTTTTAAATGTGCCATTTGCCCTTTATATCTGGGTAGAAATATTTTTTTTTTAAACGGGACCAAATGTTCTCTTTCTCATTGGGGATTTGCCATGGCAATCAGTTATTGCACATGATGGAAGAAAAAGATAATCATTCTAAGTAGTTCATGCTGTTCAGCATAGGGGTCCTGCTGTTGTGGCTCTTAAAACACTGTATGGTGTTGTGCATTTAAGAGGCTAGCCTTAGTAAATGGACCTATTTTCTCTAGTTGCACAATATCACAATGTAAAAAAAAATCTATCCTCCTTGTATGTCATGCTTTTCAGTTGTTGTGCTTTGTGTCTGTATTCTTATTCTAACATTTTTTGTTGTTGTTTTAAATGATGAAACGCTGCTGTTTGTTGAAACGCAAAAGTGCCCAAAATATTTTTGTGAACCGATGGCGTGCAATAAATGGATCGGTGTTGTTTCGATCTTTGTCTTTGGAAGTATATATATATATATATATATATATATATATATATATATATATATATATATATATATATATATATATACAGTACAGACCAAAAATTTGAACACACCTTTTAATTCAATGAGTTTCCTTTATTTTCATGACTATTGACATTGTAGATTCACACTGAAGGCATCAAAACTATGAATAACACATGTGGAAATATGCACTAAACAAAAAAGTGTAAAACAACTGAAAATACCCCTTATATTCTAGTTTCTTCAAAGTAGCAACCTTTTGCTGTGATTACTGCTTTGCACACACTCTGCATTTTCTTGATGAGCTTCAAAAGGTAGTCACCTGAAATGGTTTTCACTTCATAGGTGTCCCCTGTCAGGTTAATAAGTGGGATTTCTTGCCTTATAGTCATGAAAATGAAGAAAACCCATTGAATTAGAAGGTGTGTCCAAACTTTTGGTCTGTACTGTATATATATACAGTATATAATCCAAAGGAATGTAAGATTCTGTTTTTCAATCATATGTGACTGAAGGTGCGCCGCACAAGCAGAAACCCCCTGATTTTTTTTGATCTGTGAAACAAGGAACACGGCTTTGTTGCTGAGCAACTGGTTCTCTTCAGCTCCGAAGCATTTTGTATTTTGAAAGTTTGCATGTTCATATTGTTCTGTGAAGTGACAGAGAGTATGTGTTGAGTTGGTAGCGAGGCCTTATGACTCTTCAGCCAGTGTAGCTCTGATATGGACAGCATGCCCTCTTTTATTCTGTACATTATCCCTTTTTATGTGCAATGTTTTGAAAATCTCTTGATTACATATAGGACATGCCTTCTCAGTGTACACTTGATGTGGTATACATGCTCCAGTCCATATGGTTTATTTAACAGTAGGAAAATTCAGTAAAAGCTCCACATGATGACATCTATTTTTGGTGACTTTTTTTGTATTCTAGTTGCTATTTTAAGGCATCTTTGGATATTCTTGTTAAATGTGAATGGGCCACTTTAGTCTTTGTATGTATGGGAGGACCTTGGTAGTCTTCTTTTTGTGACTGTCTGCAGTGTTAGTATATATATTAATATATAAATGTACAGTATATACACTCATACTATGTTGGATATTCTTTATGCAGTAGACTACTTGGTTTCAACCTGCTTTCTCACAGATGTTGTGTTTTGCGTCTTTGATACCGTATTTCAACAATGTTTTGGAGAACCTGTACACAGATGTTTCAGCTAATTCTAGACTGTATTAAGTGTTTTAACTGGATCATATTTCATAGTTGACAGTGAGAAAATCCAGCAAAGGCACTCTTTATGGAAGAGTTTATGGTTGTTTCAAATTTTTGCTATTGTTCTGGCTTTGCAGTCTTGTTGTTCTTATAAAAAAGAGCTGTTTTTGTATATGTATAACATGTAAATAAAATGACCTGAGTCAGAATAAAAAATCTGTTTCCATGAAGATTTCTTTAGTCCTTAAGTGTTAAGTGTCTATTATTTATATGTATTAAATATGCCTAAGTTTTGTCACATGCTCAACCACAACCCTTAATATATTTATTGGGATTTTACGTAATAGATCCAACACCAAGTAATGTAGAACTGTGACGTGGAACAATAGGATCCATAACTTGATAATAAATAAATCCATTGACAGGTGTCTTTGCATCCTTAAAAAGTCTGAAATCCATGTACCCAAAATTAAGCCTTTAAAATGTCTTAAATTTAAAAATGGACCTTTAATGTCTTAATCACAGGTCTTAAATTTTGTGTTGACATAGCTATTTAATCTGTATGTTCTATGTATTATTTTTTCTAGTGGCATTTTCTGTAAGGCAAAAGTTTGAGTCACCCTCATACTTATTGTGACTTGAGGCAGTTGAAGCTACCGCTAACTCACTGCAAACATACCCTTGCTATTTAGTCAGCTAGCACTTTTGCAGCTATCATTGGTAAGTGCTAAGTCTGACCCACTGGCTGGAAGAAGTTGTGGACATGTAGGTCTTAAATTCCATTAATAATTGTCTTAATTTGACTTGGTGACTGTGACAGGCGTTCGCGGCCCTTAGTTGATTCTCTGTTGCACCAAATTTAATTCATTAAACAGAGCTGGTTCTGTTGGACCTCAGTGCAGCTTTTGACACTGTTGACCATGACATATTACTGAATCGATTGGAGAGTTGGGTCGGACTCTGGTCCAGTGCTTAACTGGTTTGAATCTTACATAAAGAACAGGGATTTCTTTGTTTCCATTGGAAACTTCTCATCTAAGAGGTCAAGGGTCACATGTGGGGTACAGACTGAGTATGGAAATATACTGAGAAGGAACCGTCGACATCTGCTTAAAGTTCCACTCATGAAGATAGAGGAACCAGAGAACCACCACACTGATGGACTCAATGCAAAGAAATACTGAGCAAATATCAACAAGCATACAAAGAGCATGGTACAGGATAAAAACAACTTCTGTACCTCAGGGATAATGCACAGAAGACCAGCCACACAAACAAAAAAACCAAAGAGACTGATAGAAGAATGTTAAAGATGTTCCTTTGAATGCAGAAGATTAGTAGTTAAAAGATGCTAATATAGAGATTAAAGAAAGATGGGCTAAGCGTTACTTACCCATCGCTCCGATGGTAGAGGACGGACAAATATTACCCGTATTCTCAAGACAGGTATGAATATAAAGGGTAAATTTTTATTCATAAAATGAACTGTTTTAAACAATTTCTAAGTAATGTCGGAGAGCATATTGTGCAGGGTGTACTAAAATGTTTGAACCAATGAAGAGTTGAGTCTAAAAACCTATAAATAGGGGGGGAAACCCAACAAAGACATGAAAGAGGACTTGAGGGGCATCACAAATCATTCAGTTGATCAGTTATTTATTCATCAGTGTATCATGCTAGCATCATGCTGTGAAGATGCTTTTCTGCAGTCTGATCTGGGTGACATAGAAGATAAGATGAGAGCAGTCAAATATTCAATTCAATCAGTTTTCTATAGCGCCAGTTCACAATACATGTTTTGAGACATAAAATTATTATAAATTCAATCATACACGCTGTTACATTGATCCAAGTTATCAACAGTACAGTATGCGCAGTTAATAAATCAAATTAGTTTACAACATTTTTAATCTAAGGAAACCCAGCAGATTGCTACAAGTCATTGACATCATTCATTCCTGCACGAAGCAACAGGAGACAATCGTTTGTGTTGTGTGGAAAAACTTCCCTTTCATAAGAAGAAACCTCCAGCAGCTGGAGGGTTAAACAGTTAAATCTATTTGAAACTTTGCCAAAAGAGTAGAAATCGAGCAAATATTGTTGCTTCACCTACTCCTCCTATGGTAGTCTCAGACACACCACATCAACCTGGGGATCTCCACCCTCCACCTCCTGTGGGTCACACAGTTAAGCTTTGCTTTTATGTCTTTATTATTTAGTATAATTTGTAATAGGAAAAAAGCAGGTCTAATCCACACATTACGCGAATGGTACCTGTATTTGTGTGGTTCAGGTTTGCGCTGGTTTTGTGCGACATGTACATGATGTGCGTTGGTGATGTGGCTCTGTTCTTGTGGGTCAGGTGGTACAGTGATAGTATTGTGCGTACCCTCTGATAATATCCTACAGGCGCCCCTGGCTGTAACTGACAGGGTTTGAGAAGACGGAGCAGAGACAAAAAGAAACAGGATTGTGTCAGTGGTCATAGATATAGAGAAACAAAGCAAACAAAGGCTGGAGGCTAATCATTAGTGGGAAAAGTTAGAGCCACAGTGCAAACACATGGTGGTTGAATAATACAGAGTGTAGGATGGAAGCCATGATTCTGTACTCTGTACTCCAACAACACCCCCACTCAGACAGCATATATTACCTTCATTACAGCCCCTCTGTGTAATCCATGGCTCTTACTTCATCCCTTGTAAACTTTTACTACAGAGACTGAAATGTGTTTGCAGATGCATTAAGCGCTTGTTTAAATTTTTTGGTTTATCTCTTGGAAACGAAGAGCCCGAAGGCAGGTTTCAGACAAACTAGATGCAGCCGTTTCTGAGGACAGTGATAATACTGTGGCGAGTCTTGCTGCCAGGAAAAATAAAACACACTGCATGACTAATACACTTGTCATACATTCCCAATCAATGGTGGAGTTGGATTTAATGGAACATTCCACATCTCCCATCCTTGCCAGATTCATTAGTTGTGTGTGTCTATAGAAAGTATCCAGCCCGGTTCTTGAAGCACTGACCCTGTGAAGTATTAGCCTTTGTTCACCTGACAACCTGCAGGCACACCTACATTGAAGACACTTGTTGTTTTCCAAAGCTTGGGGACAGGCAATGACAGCTCCCTGAAAACCTCTGATGGGAATGATTTCTGCATTTTCCTCTTGTTTACATCTGCCAAAAGATTCACCAGACCAAGTAAGTAATGAAAGTAATAAAGACATTTATTCACCCTCCCATAAAACCACTTAAGGTACTGTTTAAATGAAATGTCTCAGAGCTGCACTATATTTGACTCTTTTAGCTGCAGTGTATCTGTCCTGCAGCATTAGAAAAGCCTTGATTAAATCACCCAGGTTTTATCTTAGTGTAAATTAGTTCATCTTTAACAGTCAAATGAACATTGAGGCAGTAGTTTTTATCTTGTAGAATTGCTACAAGATAAAATCCTCCCATGACCATGGGAGGATAAGGATTCAGGCACGTGCAGAGAGCGATGGTGAAGGGGGCTTGATGTTGTACAACATCTATGTCGTCAAATTTCTACCTAGCTCCTGCCACTCCAGTCAGGCATATTTCAGCAGTGACTGCAGAGTGAACCTGTGAACACATTAAGGAGTGCAACAGGGCTGACAATGAAGAGTGACAATCGGAAAAAGAAATCCACCCCACAAAGCCCAGGCAACCAAAACAACCTCTGTGGTGCTTATTACAGTTGAACAGTCAGGGAACAGAAAAACCTGGTCTGAAGGTCTGTCCCAGACAGACCTTATGAGGCACGCTATCCGATGCCTCATAATTTAAATCTCCCTATTGGTCTCTCACATCCAGTAGATAAATGCACAGCGGAGCAGCTCTAGCTCTTCATGCAAGGCTGGCCCAAGATAATATGAGGCAGAATCTGATTTAGGGGCCTCTACCCACTAAAAACATCAGCATCACTAACAGTGTTTAAAAACAGATTTAATGAAGTCACTGAGAGGTTGCCCAGGTTAATTGGCATCCATCCATCCATCCATCCATCCATCCATCCATACATACATACATACATACATACATACATACATACATATATATATCCCGAGTCAGGTTGTGGGGGTAGCAGCCTAAGTAGAGAGGCCCAGAATTCCCTTTCCCAAGCCATTTCTTCCACCTGAGAATCATATTCCCTCCAGTGTGACCGGGGTCTTACCCTGGGTCTCCTCCTGGTGGGACGTGTCCAGCAGCTCTACTCCCGGATGACTGAACTTCTCACCCTATCTGTAGGGAGAGCCCAGACACCCTACAGAAAAAAAGTAATTTTGGCCACTTGTATCTGTGACCTCGTTCTTTTGGACATGACCCAAAGTTCATGACCATAGATGAGGGTAGTAATGTAAAATTGGCAATCAGTCACTGATTATTGGCTGTTATTTGCTGTGATTCATTTGTGAACAAATCCAGCTCAAACACAAAGATTACAGATAATACCATATTGTAGCTAAGGTAACACAACACAACAATCAATCAGTTATTACAACTAAACCTTAGAGATCAGGCCTGAAATCTGGGAGTAGTGATGAACTCTGTCTTTATGTGGCTCTGAAGGTTCTGGTCAGTCTCAAAGTCGGCCTTCTATCACCTGAAGAACATCTAGAGGACTAATGTCTCAGTGAGATCTAGAGAAACTCATCCAGGTGTTTATCTTTAGTGGCATTGATCACTGCAACAGAGTCTTCACAGGTCTGTCCAACAAATCAAGCTTACAGCTGCAGCTGGTCCAGAATGCTGCTGCTGATGTTCTCACTAAAACCAGGAAGATAGAGCACATAACACCAGTTTTAAGTCCTTCTTCTGTGGCTCCCAGTAGCTCAGAGAATAGACTTTAAAATACTGTTGTTGGTTTACAAATCACTGAACGGCTTAGCACCACAATACGTTAACGATCTGCTGTTGTTGTATCAACCTTCCAGGCCTCTCAGGTCTTCTGGTTCTGGTTCTGGTTCTGCTCTGCATCCCCAGAACCAAACATGGAGAAGCAGCTTTCAGCATCTATGCACCACAAATTTGGAACAAACTTCCAGAAAACTGTAAAACAGCTGAAACACTGAGTGCCTTCAAATCTCGACTACAAACCCACCTGTTTAGAGTTTTATTTGAAACATAATCAACTACAAATTTAATGACAACAATTGGCTTAATGTCATGTTTTGATTGTTGATTCTATGTTACATGACTTTGTGTTTTTGTGGTTTTATGATGTAAAGCACTTTGAAATGCCTTGCTGCTGAAATGTGCTATAGAAATAAAATTTGATTTTGATTTGATTGATCAAACTATCAAGATATTTCTGTGCACCTTTATAAAGTAAACTTCCTAATTAAATCCTACAATTATAATTTTTTTATTTATCTTTGCTGAAAGGATTAATAAAAGTTAGTAGCATTGTAATTCTCAAACAAATCCTAGATCTGTCAGAGGTGCTAGCATCAACAAATTATCTAGAGTTAATTCCTCTAAGCTTTGTTGATTTTTAAAGCAGCCTGCAGCCAAGTTGCTATGGATGTTAAACAGTCAGATATTATTAGGGTTTATTTAGTAAAATAGCTGCAAATAAACCCAGTGACCGACCGACCGTCCGTCCGTCCGTCCCTCCCTCCCTCCCTCCCTCCATCCCTCCATCCATCCATCCATCCATCCATCCATCCATCCATCTATCTATGATTGGTGTAACAACTATAGTCTCAAATCAACATGTCCCTCCAGCTCTGTCAGCAGTAGAAACGCCTCGACAGCAACATTATACCTGTTGGGGAAAACTTAGACTACCTTTGCTTTGCATTGTCCCCACATGATGACAATGCTACAGTATGATCCGATTAAATATTAGATTTTAGATTAATATGAGTTAATGTACTCTTTTTTAACTTTGAGCACCTTGCCCCTCCAAAGGTCTCACACAGCCTCTCACTGGTTGCTGTGGTGTCCTTCCAGTCATCTTTTCAGTCCTTTGACCTCATGTGTTCTTTATTTCTCATGATCAACTGAAAGGTCCGAACTTGGCGTTAGGGAACTGAAGTCAAGCTACACTGTTACACCCTTTGATGCACCCCAGGAGGCATTCATAAACCTATAAAATACTGGTGGTAATATGGTTCTGATAATAAAAATGAGTCCATTGTGTACAAAGACTAGAGGCATTACAAGATCCTCTAGTGGCATTGCCCTCATCCAGTCCTCAAGACTGTCTTTAGATGCCTCCTGCATCCATATAAAATGGCTCATCAGCATGTGAATATTATAAGATGGCACCACTACCTGTGTGACATACTTTGTTAGCACACCGAAGATGGTTATTGTGGCACTGTATTGTGAAAAGATTTTTTTTTTAATCACCAAAGCATCTTCTGTGCCCACATTCTCACCACTATCCCAGTATGGGTTGGACTCTGCCAGCACTGGCTCTGGTCACCTATCCCATTTGTGATGAACAGAGAATGATGTCTAGCTTGGGAACCTAAGGGTGTATGGAGGAATTTTTCTGCCATAATCAAAGAGCATACACTTTCAGTCTGAAAGCAGGATTTAATGTCTTTTCTTCTCAAAACTTTTAATACTTTTTTTTTTTACTGCCCCGCAAGGGGTCTTTTTGTGGCTCTAGTGTCCCTTTTTCAAAGTAGGCTGACAGGAAAGGGGGAAGGAGAGGGGGGAAGACATGCTTAAACGTCGTCGGGTCCGCGTCGAGGCTACGTTTTGCCTGAATGTGGGTCGCGCTAACCCCTCCGCCACCACGGCACGCCCCAACATTTTATACTTTTGCTTACATTTTCATTTTGAAAGCAGTACTGCATGTCTTTCTCCTCAAAACTTGTAATGATTGCACTCAAAACTTCTCCTCATGCTCAGACTTAGTCTCTGTTCGCTTAAGAAAACATAGAATCACCTTTTGGCACAGTCGCCTGGCAACCTTTCAGCCAATAGAATGAAAGTGTTGTACTGGGTGCATTTGTTTCCTTATAGCAGGTGTGTCTGTGTGGTTACTATCAATTGTAGCGACCCGCACCTGGGAGAAACAACGACGGGAGAAACAACCACTGGGAGAAACAACGACGTTAGCTTTCTGCTCTGTAGTACATTAAACATCCACCAGCAGAGCTACTGGTCGCTAACAGCTACTGATCTTAGGCAGGAGTTTGTCTGTCTGTCTGTCTGTCTGTCTATCTGACCTTTGGTTGGATGAACAGACAGACAGACAGATAGATAGAATGTCGGGAATATTTTGGTTGGGTGAACAAATCCCCCCCGCCTCCCCAGCCTCCAGGTTGTACGTTACGGCCCTGCGGTTGGTGTCAGAGCGCAGCGCTCCTCCTGCGGCTCCACAATTCAGATGGCTGCTGCACAGATTTGTGACACTTATCTTAACATTAATAATTATAATAGCGTTTAGTTGCACAACTTTACAGACTCGTTCATTCATGCTTGTTTTCACGTTTATTGCGCTGTTCATATTAGTCTCGATGTTTCCAATGTTCTGGATAGCTTGACGTGATTGACAGGTAATATATTAACTTGACATTAACAAAAACACAGCGGGACGGATCATCCGGGAAATGATGGACAGGGAGAGCCTGACTAAAACTAATTGGAGATCAGACACATTCTGGGGTTTATGTCTGCTTATTTCCAAGCCCAAATGAGCAACTTCACGTTCAAAAACCAGCGACTCATTAAATTTGCTAGCTACTTAAAAAAAATAAAAGCCCACAGCCGCTTACAATAATCGGACTTGGCGACAGAAACTCAAAATAGTTACTGTTTTTCTACCAACAAAATGAGCATCTCCCTCTTCCCTCCATTGTTTACATTTTTGTCGCTGCTGATACTGTCGCATAGAAACGGCGATCACTCGACAAGATGCGTAAAGGAAATAAAATTAAATTCCAAAAAAAAATAGTAACGCACAGTAATGCAAAATGATTTTGATAAGCAACTGTAGTCTGACTACTGGATATGAAATAGCAACGTGTTAGATTACTCGTTACTGAAAAAAGTGGTCCGACGTCAGTAACTAATGTTTAATTTCTTACTAAGTAACGCGTTACTGACATCACTGGTAGCCACATAGGCACACATTCTAGAAGGAAACAAATGCACCCAGTACAACACTATAGGGTTACCCTAGACTGAGAGGTTGGCTAGGCTAGTTATTTTCAGAAATAACTTGAATCTGACAAAGGTATTAATGAATACAAATTCTATTTAAATGAACAAACGAAAATCAGATATTGCTTTTCAAACATGCTTTAAGAAAATTATTTTAAAAAATAAACTCATGAAACAGACCTGGGCAAAAATAATGGTACTCTTAATAATTTGTTTCACAACCTTTTGAGGCAATCACTGCATTGAAGCGATTCCTGTAACTGTCAATAAAACTTTAGCACCTCTCTACAGGTATTTGGGCCCACACCTCATGAACAAACTGCTCTTGTTGTCTCAGGTTTGTAGCCTTTTCCAGACGGCAAGTTTCAGCTCCTACCAAAGATGCTCAATAGGATTCAGGTCAGGGCTCATAGAAGGCCACTTCAGACGAGCCCAATGTTTTTCTCTTAGCTATTCTTGGGTGCTTTTAGCTGTTATCCTGTTGCAAGGTCAATGTCCTGCGACTGAGACCAAGCTTTCTCACAATGGGCAGCACATTTCTCTCTACAATCCCTTGATAGTCTTGAGATTTCGTTATATGCAGCACAGATTCAAGACACCCTGTGCCGGATGCAGCAAAGCAGCCCCAGAGCCTCTTCCATGTTTCACAGTAGGGACAGTGTTCTTTTCTTGATATGCTTCATTTTTCTGTTTGCGAACATAGAGCTAATGTGCCTTACTAAAAAGTTAATTTTTTGTCTCATCTGTTCATAGGACATTCTCCCGTAAGCTTTGTGGCTTGTCAACATGTAGCTTGGCAAATTCCAGTCTGGCTTTTTTATGATTTGTTTTTAACAAAGGTGTTCTCTTTGGTCATCTCCCATTAAGTCCACTTTGACTCAAACAGCATCAGATGGTGTGATCTTACACTGATGTTCCTTGGGCTTGAAGTTCACCTTTAATTTCTTTAGAAGTTTTCTAAGGCTCTTTTGCTACCGTTTATATTATCCGTCTTTGTTTTGTTGTCAATTTTCTTCCTGCAGCCATGTCCTGGGAGGTTGGCTACAGTCCCATGGATCTTTGAATAATTTGTGTCTGTAGTCACAAACATCAAGCTGCTTGGAGATGGTCTTATAACCTTTACCTTTATATTTACTTGTTTATAATTAGGCTCGAGCAGCAAAGCGCTGTGAAGGCCTATTGTAATCGTACTGTTTCTTATTATTTTTCTGCCCCCCTAAAGAGGGGGCTTTATCATATTCAAAAACTGAAAGGCGTGACACCGTCTGCGGTGGCTAGCGGGCGGCGGTGCGGGAACCCCCGCGGTGGCCAATAGGCTGGAGCAGCGCTTGGCTGAGAGGCTGCGCGCAGCTTTAATTGTCTTTCTAATCTCTTGAGATATCTCTTTCCTTTGCGTCCTCTGGTCTATGTTGAGTGTGGTACACATCATGTCACCAAACAGCACTGTGACTACTTGTAGCCCTACTGACTGCTTACAAGAATGTAGACACCTGTGATGTTAATTAGTGGGCACACCTTGATTTAACATGGTCCCTTTGGTCACCTTATTTTCAGGGGTACCATCATTTTTGTCCAGGTCTGTTTCCTGAGTTTGTTTTCTTTAATAATTTTGTCGAAACATGTTTGAAAAGCAATGTCTTACTTTCATTTGCTAATTTTCATAGAATTTTTATTCATTATTACCTTTGTCAGATTCAAGTTATTTCTGTGACCTTTCTGGGTTTTTCTTTCATTAACCGAGGGGTAAAAACTATTTTGTCCTCCTGTTTATATCGTCTTTTTAACTGGCCCAAACCAGCGCCTTCCTCACTCTTATTTTTCTGTATTTTTCAGCTGCTGCTGAGCAGTGTGACCCAAAGCTGACTGATAAGGGCTACAGCGAAACAGTCAAGAAGTGGCTACATTACACACCAGAGAGAGAGTGAGGCATAAAGGAACCAACATGACGCCAACCAGAGTGAAACTTGGGTTACCCCAACGCATACTGTTTCCCTGGTTCATACAGCACAATGCTGTTCTTCCATGTTGTTCTGACAGTCAAAACGGAGTCAAATATGTTTACAGATCTATCCCTGTTTTCTTAAATAAAATGTTATATTAATGCCATGTTGTCATTTTTAAGCTTGTAAACACATTTTTGGAACTATGGTAATACAAGATAATTATGAACGATATAATACCCATCGTCTGCCAGTAAAATGGTGTGTTTAACATCAGTGAAGAAACTTTTAATGGTATGTTATGATGTAGACATATCAGACTAAAATGTGTACATGAATCAATAGTTATTCCTTAACTTTGATTCAATATAAAAGCAACGCAAATGCAGATCTACATTCAGATGATTGTTGAATCAACATTGATATGGTGTCAGTTATGGTTGAAACCCTAACATTGATTTAACATGTGAGTCCCTTTCAATTTTGTTTCAATGTCAGGCTTCAAAGTATTTTCAATGTTTCTGCCTAACTATATTTCAGTGCTGATTTACTCATATTTTGCTATATGGGAAGCAGGTCAGACACTGTCAGACATCACTGTGGTGTAGATATTTTATGTAATCCCACTTCAGAAAACCCAAACTATGCCTTTTAATTCAGCTTCCACACCACAGAGTGGTTTCAATCAAGCATTGGTAATGGCAAAGGGAAAAGTTGATGCAAAAGAATCCAAGCTGAATTTTAATGAACTTAAATACCAACATGACAGCATAATTAGAAACACGTTTGTCTTTATCCTCACATTTAACCCATTTTTATCCAGCTCAGTTCCTCCCTTGTCATTCACACACTTGCTGCAATCTTTTTTTTCCAGGTGTAACAAGTATGGTATTTTGGGCATATTAGTGCAACACATATCACTTCCAGAACAAATGTTTCTTTATTTTCTGCTATTGACCTTGTAACACATTTTTGCTGATTGCTGATCAACAGACAACGCACAAGCCATGATGAAGACAAAACAGATTACTGGACGTTGCTTATGTGGAGCTTTTTCAGTACCGGTGACTCTTCAAAACAGTAAAACTTGATGGAGTGTTGCATCATGGTGTTCAGAGGTCAGACACCTCTTGCATAGTAGAAAAAAACATTATTTTGTGGTTGTCACACACCCTAAGACCCAGAAAGTGTGGTGTGCTTCAGTCTGCAGCCCCACTGAGGAAATACAAAGACTCATGGATAAATTAGAACCCACATTCACAGCAATTACAGCTGTGCAACCTCAATTTTTCACCCATTCTTTGCAAAATAGCTCAAACTGAACCAGACTGGATAAGGAACTGCAAATTTCAAGTCCTACCACAGATTTCCCATTATATTTATGTCTGGACTTTGATTTGTTTAGTCTGGAACATATTATTTGATCTAAGCCATTCCAATGCAGCTTCAGTGGTGTGTGTCGTCCAGTTGTGAGGTTAATTTGTCCCAGACTCAAATTTTTTGCAGTCTGCAAAAACACAAAATTGTACCCAAGTATTTGTGTCTAGTTTGTAGTACAAATAATAATTTTATTCTATTTCAGTGGACTTGAAATAGGACAAAACTAACTTATAATAAACTTTTCAACAAAATATAGGAGCTTGTTCTAAAATCATTTTTTAATATATATAAAAAGTGCTAGTTCCATCGGCAGATTATTTCACTTCTAAAGTGTGAAAATGCATAGATTTAGTTTGCCTCTGGTTTTGGAGGCAGCTTAACATAATTTTGCTCTTACTTTTTTACTTTCAGACAGCTGTTATGAACTGGAATCATGGCAACAATGTGTTGTTAATGTGCTGCTGATTAGCATCCCTTAGAGCTCAGATAATACCAGAACTACGATAACAAAGGAGTGGAAACTGAGGAGTTCCTGGATGCAGAGCAGGACCGGAGAGCAGAGACCGAAAGAGGAAGTTCAAAGCAACTCTTCCAAAAATAATTATATCTCTGACTCCCAACGTTTCTCTGCCCAGATTTCTATATGGCCACACACAGATTTAGAGAGATCCTTCCAGCAAACAGCATCACCATCCACAACGACTCTTTGAAGATACTTGGATGATATGAGTTATGACAACATTTAATTTCCTTTCGGGATGAATAAAACATTTTTTAAATTAATTTGGATCTACTCAGCTGAGCTCAATCTCTTTCCTCCTGGTGATTTATGAACTGCTAAGCCAGTTTAAAGACTCATCTTTAGGTTCTTTGCCATGATGGAATTGTTTTGTAAAAGCTAGTTGGAGGAACATCAGTTGGTACAGATGAGACATCACATCTCTGATGTAGAGATACTTCGTTGTGTTGCCTTTGTCATTCAATAGTTATTCCATTATGCTTTCTGGAAAACAACAGTACTGTAGCAATGTGGATGACATCACAGGCTGTGAACGATCAGCATTAAAGAATACATCATGACATGCTTCTAAAAGAGGTACAGAAATTACTTAACCCAATGGAAGGGTCTTGCTTGCATTTGTCTGTGACCAGCAGAGGTTTTGGTGATGACATCTCTGCTAATGCCTCTGCAGTGAGACATCAGCTTTAGTTAAAAAAGCTAATGTCTCACTACTGAGCTATTCCATTATTTCAAAGCAAGAATTATGATTGCAACAGTGCTGGGAGCAGGCTGCTGGCTGCTGGACGCCCAGATCCAAGTTGTGCTGTATTGTTTTTGAATGTTGCTAAGGACACTATCGCTGTCTGACAGGGAACCCGACATCAAATATCCATCTCACCTTACTTAGGAATCCTCTTAGAGATTTTAGTGTTTCTGCAAACAGCGTTGCTTCAGCAGAGCAAAGCTAGGCTTAACCCCTAAGGAATGTTTCACATGGACTTTTTGTCTCCTTCTCTGGTGCATTTATTTAACCTGGCAGAGAACAATTCATCCTGTGCACTTAAGTGCTGAAAGAAACCTCTTCAGATGACATGGCTGACGTTCGACACGTGCAGCACACTTTGAAGGCATGCTTTCACTTTTTCCCTCATTGCGTAATGTCTGTGATGGCTTTGAATTCAGCATAGAGGAGAGTTGAAATTCATATCAGACCAGAAGAAGTAGTGTTCAGAGAGCACAAGGGATTTCTTAAATGGCATGTTGTGATTTCCAACCCACCAACCAATCATCAGAAAAGGGTCCGCTGCAGATTTTTTTCCTGTTCGTACATTACACAATGTTTCCATTGCATTTGTGGAAAGTCATGGAAAAGTGGACTGACAGAAGTGACAGTAAAAACTCTGTGACACCTGTGATATTTTCCAGTAGTCTTTGTGTCAGCCAGCACATGCGGACAGCTTGTTGGAGCCAGGACCTGCATTAGAGTTTTAGGGAACAAGGAGACAGGGCCGGCCCAAGGCATAAGCAAACTAAGCAGCCACTTAGGGCCCCAAGACCACTAAAGGGCCCCCTCAGTCGAGCTGATTTTTTTTTTTTGTAATAATTTCTATGTCATTATAATATCAAAAACACACAATTTCACTATGAAGCAATTTGTTTTTACAATAATATATATATTTGATAATGTATGTAGAAATAAATATTTTAAGGATAAAATGAAAAAAGTTTATTGCTCTTGGGGGCCCCTGGTGGCCGTGGTAGGTACTGCACGCTTCGTGGTAACGAGCTGCCGTTCAGAGAATCCAAATGTCCAAAGGATGAGCTGCTCTAAGCTGCAGTTGGGATTTGTTGTCTGCTGCTGAGCAAAATCATTTAGTGGCTAAAAACATTATTTTTACATCAACTTCTAAGTTATGAGAAACTTCTGTTAAAGTCATTTGAATGCACAGAATCAGTCCAGTACCTGTTCTCAGGGGAGAAAGACTCACCTGATATAAATTACATTTTCAGCTATTGGAGTAACACTGAAGAGAAATGTATTTAATCAAAGAATGTCATAAATATGTGTGTAGAGCTGCACCGATTGCAGTTTTCTAGCCGATCCCTGGTTTCCGATCTTTAAAAAGCCTGACCCGCCTCCTAACTACAATTTTTTAAGTGAGAATAGAAAACATAAAAAAGGAGGAGGCGTGGCTTCAATATATAAGAACATCATAAATTGTAGTAAAATTTCCTTGGGTCACTTCACCTCTTTTGAGTATCTTGTAATTGAGGTTAAAGGCCACAAATGAACTTTGATACTAACTTTATACAAAACTAAAACATGGAAAATTTCTTTACTGACTTGAATGAGCTTCTATCTCTCATATGTATTGATTATGATTATTTAATAATTGTTGGTGATTTCAACATTCATGTTGACAACCCCCAAGACAGAGGGGCAAAAAAGCTCGCTAATATTTTAGAGACTTTTGGTCTAACAACATGTCAAACAAGCAACACACACTCAAGGACACACACTGGACCTGGTTATCAGTAAGGGTGTGAATATTTCCAATGTCTCTGTACCTGATGTCGCCTGTTGCATCACTTCCTGTTATCTTTGAAAGTTCTTTATCCTTTAACCCACTTGGACAAACAGCAACCATCACAAAATGTTCTCTCACAGAAAACACAGCAGAAACATTTAATCAAATCTACTCTTCTTCCTCACCCAAAAGCTGTAATGACGTAGATAAGTTGGTAAATGATTTTCAGTCTAAAGTCTCAGATATTATTGATTCCATTGCCCCAATTAAAATGAAGGTTATGTCTGGTAAGAAGAAATCTCCATGGAGAAATGCACAAACAGTTAGATCTGCAAGACAACTCTGCCGTAGAGCAGAACGAAAATGGAGTAAAACTCAACTTCACGTTTATTATGACATCTATAAAGAAAGACTACGTAACTATCATTTAACACTAAAACATGCAAGAGAGGCTTTCTTTGCAGATGTCATAAACAAAAACATTAACAATGCACGAGCTTTATTTGCAACAGTTGACAGGCTCACAAACCCTCCTATTATGCTACCACCTGAATTCCAATCTAATGCCGCCTGCAACCAGTTTTCCAGCTTTTCAGAGAAAATTCAAAAAATCAGAGGATTAATCTGCACATCCACTATAAAGCCAGTACCAGTGCTGTGCCCAAACAAAACATATACAGGAAAAATGACCCAATTTCAACTACTTAATTATAAAACCCTAGAAGAAATTATAAGTCAACTAAGCTCCAGTTCCTGCTGTCTGGATGTTTTACCCACACATTTCTTTAAGAAAGTCCTGCCTGTTATTGCTGCTGATCTGATCCAAATAGTAACTCATTCCTCTGATCAGGCGATTTCCCCCAGGCTTTGAAAACAGCAGTAATCAAACCACTGATAAAATCACTACTGCAGAACTACAGGCCTTCCTCTGACCTCTGACCTTCTGTTCATCAGCAAAGTTATTGAAAAAGCTGTTTAAAGTATTAAATAGCTTCCTAACGATAACCAACAGCTTGGATGTCTTTCACTCTGGTTTCCGATCTCATCACAGCACAGAGACTGGCCTAGTCAAAGTGTTCAGTGACATCCATATAAATACGGACTGTGGGAGAACCACAGAGCTGGTTCTGGTTCTGTTGGACCTTAGTGTTGATCATGACATATTACTGAATCGACTGGAGAGTTGGGTTGGACTCTCTGGTCCAGTGCTTAACTGGCTAGAATCTTACATAAAGAACAGGGATTTCTTTGTTTCCATTGGAAACTTCTCATCAAAGAGGTCAAGGGTCACGTGGGGTACCCCAAGGTTCAATCCTAGGACCCCTTTTATTCAATATTTATATGCTCCCACTAGCTTAGGTTATAACAGGAAATAATATTAGCTACCATAACTATGCAGATGACACACAGCTCTACATTATGATGTTACCAGGTGACTCTGAACCCATCCAATCACTGAACAGATGCTTAGAACCATGGGCGTAGGTTTGGGTATGGACGGTCGTGACATGTCACGACCAATATTCAAGGGATATAAAATAGTCCCGACCAATTTTTGCCATATTAATTTAAAAAAAACATATGTATTTTTTAACAAAAACAAAATAAATAAACGAAAATCTACATTGATTAGTTTAATATTTCAATATACTACGCAGTGGTAGCATTCATTTTAAAACTCGCTGTTCTGAACTATGACGACCCATGCCGCTATTGGCTCACAGAACTTGGATCTTCGTTCTTTGATTAGCTGCAACAGGCGGCGGCCAGCTGGCCACACGCGGAACGGAAGCTTGGTCCATGGTGCTGACAGTGAACGCGTCTCCTTCTGAGTTTGACATTTATTATGAGTCTCCGAGACCATGTCGCCACCAAAAAAGAAAAGGACGACAGACATTAGAAGTTATTTCGCTACCTCGGCAGTAAGTACAGTGAGTGGACCCATAAGTTAGATATCTATCACGCAACGCATTTGTTGTAAAGTCCGGTGTTTAGTAAGGTCAGCACTGAATGTGAGGTAGAATAGGTCTGTTAATTATGTAATATTTTTCCACATAGGATGTGTGAATACAAACCAGGTTACGCTGCTGAATTTTGAAAAGGAAAAAGTAAAGTGCTCTTGAACTGATCTGCTGAGTATGACTGTATCTGGTTGTATACACAAGATGTATGATCAAGTTATGGTTATGGTTGGGGGGAGGGGTTATTAAGCCAATTACACTTAGTGTAAAGCCCAGCGCGCACTATCTTATCCTACACGATCTTAGAGCTGTCGGCCGATTGTCGGCCCATTTTCAAAACCTGAGACCACACATTAGCCGACAGAAATCCTAGGTATAACGGTTCGATCGGGTTCGGTCCTGCCGTGTGGTTTCCAACAATGGGCACAAAATAATGGCTACAAGTCCAGTGAACTAATTTTAAAACCAGGCATTAATCAATGCTTTACTACAATCTACCTGCAATGCATGTGGCTAGTGTCAGCGTAAAGTCCTGACTGAATGAAAATTATTAGAACCTATTTACGTCACGTTAACGAAGAACAGCTGAAAAGTTACCGGGTTTATCAACTGCGGTAGCAATTTCTCTCCAACTCCTCCCCTTGTCATTTCTATATTCTTTGCATGTTGAATAAACATAATGTTGTTTCCACATATCATCTCCAATGTCCGCTGGACTTCGGGTTGCTCCGTGTCAGCTGTTTGGGATTCCCCGACGTAATTTCCCCTCAAAAACTGCGGAGGAGAATCCGCGCTTTCTGATTGGCTGCCTGTCACATTCAAAAGGCTGCGTTAAAGCGCCCAGTCGGGGAAAACCCCTGATTTAGATCGGAGGACGATCTACCGTAACACACCACACAATCTTAGAAAGACCAACATTCTAAGATTGTCATAAGGGGAAAAATAGGAGCAAAAATCGTGTAGTGTGAACTATTGCATCAGGTAGTCGATGGGCCCATCTTCTCTATTTAAATCTAATTATTACTGAAGGGCAACATAATATACAGACTTCATAATCTGCACCCTTTTGGTTGAATGCAGTATTTATTTCCACTTTGGCTTTATGTTGTTTAGTTTTTTTTTTCAAGTGCGTTTTTTGTTAATGGAGACTGAGAATCCATTTTATTTTCGTTTTTGGTTGTTTTGTTTATTTTGTTTATCAGTTCCAGTGTTTAGTGTTCTTTTGAAAATAAAGTGTATCTATCTTTGGCAGGAAATCGCCTGCATTATTACGTCATTTCCATTAAATCAGTGTAAAAAGGTCTTCAAACAATATTATCGTTTATCGCAATAATTTTTGAGACAATTAATCGTTGAGCAAAATTTGCTATCGTGACAGGCCTATCTTTAGCTTATATTTTAGAAACTATAGCGTACTCACTATTTATTCCAGTGGTTCCCAAAGTGTGGGCGCGCCCCCTTGGGGGGGCACAGTGCCGTTGCAGGGGGAGAGTGGGAAGCGGTATGGATGAAAAAAAAAACAAAAAACAGTTACACCAAAGTGTTTGACTGTAAAGATGATTTGAAGTTTGTTTTGTTGCAACCTGAAGTGTGAAATAATCTTCAGTGGAGTTTGAAAATTAAATATGTGTATAGGTTTATGTCTGGTTGAACGACATGTGACCAGTTGATTTTTTTTTTCTTTTTTGGGGGGATTTTATTGTAATCCATAGGGGGGGCCAGAAAATCTTTGGGAACCACTGATCTACACCGATATCATCTTAGATACATTTTTAGATTATTATGCAAAGAGACTCCTATTATTGCAGCAAAGAACATTAATTAGAACAAACTCAGAATCTAGAAAAAATTCTTCCAGAACAGGAATATTTAGCTTTTATTATTACTGAGAAACTGTAATAATAAATTTACAAATTTACAAAATACATTTACAAATTTAGAGCGTTCTTAGAAAGTCCAGAGAATACTTATACTTATCCAGAGGATACTTACTTACACTTATTTAGCAACAGAGACAAGGAATTAGAACAAACTTAGAATTCAGAAAAAAATTCTTTCAGAACAGGAACATTTAGTTTTTATTATTACTTAGAAACTGTGGAGTACTCATTACTTTTACAAATTTAGAGCACACTTAGAAAGTCCAGAGAATACTAACTTACACTTATTTAGCAACCCAGAACAGGGATTAGAACAAAATTAGAATCCAGAAAAACTACCTGAGCAACTACGTTTTAGACTCCTATTCTTCCAAACCAGAAAAGCAATTAGACCAGAGGAAACTTACTTATACTTATCTACCAACCCTGAATAGGAGTATCTAGTTTAGATCAACATTAGATTATTTTTCTTTCCTTTGGTTTGTTTGTTATTTTATTTCCTTTTAATTCCTGTAAAGCACTTTGTATTGCCTTGTTGCTATATAGATAAAATTACCTTTATGTTAGGAGTATTTACAGGCACATTTATTGGTCAAAGTTTGTGCCATTATGTGCTGAAGAAAGACACAAGAGATGCAATGCTTTGCTTTTCTTAGCTGTAAAGTCCTGCAGGCAAAATCAGGTACAAACAAAACATTTGTAGTCCCAGACAGCATACATATTCAATGTGAACATGGATGAAGGAATTGAAGTGGAAAAAACCTTTTCTCACCAAAGCAGCTGTGTCATAAATAAGGTTGGTGTAAAGATTTTGCATAATGAGTCATTTTGAACAAGATCCATGAGGTGGATAACTCACATTCCACACCAGTCCTCCACTAGCGCATGTTTGTATCTGGGATTCTTGTTCAGCAGATGTACCTCATAAATATTTTTGTTCGTCATGTGGCCTCCAGTTCATGTCATTCTCTGTTGAATTTTGAAAAATAAACTTGCTCAGAAAATACTTCTTGTTTCTATCCAAAATCTAAAAAAAAAACAAAACAGCAAACACACTAAGAACTTGTAGGTTTTCTCCCAATCAATCAGCCTGTCTGCAAAGAACTTTGCTTGCTGTCTCTGCTGATAAATGAGAGCAGTGGTGAGACCAGGGCTGGAGTACTCCTCTCTGGAATGCAGTCATGCTCTTCTCCAAAAGTGCTGACGTCAGGAGGAGCCTGGGCAGGGCGCTGCCAGAAATGGCCAGGAATTGCAGCTGCTGTTACAATCTCTTGAGTCTATGTGACCCATCAGAAGCATCACACAATTTTAAAGGCTTGCAACTACCCGGTTTTCTTTGGTAAAATACTGATACTTGCACAATATTTAATGTTAGTGAATTTTACATGCAACAGTCTACATACAGTGTGCGAATAGATTCTTTTTTTTTAAAAAATATTAGTTTTAGCTTACTGAAATGTCTGTCTCCACCAGCAACAGTCATAGGCAACGTGCAAAATATAAATAAAGTAATCCAGACTTCTCAAAAAATCCTATGTTGTTGCGTTTTATTAAAGCTACTGAATATAAGTTTCATAAAGAATATATTTTTTCCAATTTGTTAAAGCTGTCACCATGTCGTGACAGTTTGCTATGAGACAGATAATCTGTGAAAAAAATCCTCCCTGAACTACTATTGCTAGCTAAAGTAATGCCCCGTTCTGACCAAAAACAACTAATCAGAACCAGGAGGAGGGTCATAGCGTTGTTAATCAATGTCATTCACTCACTGCTAAATGTGCTAACTTACTTAACTTTACAGGAAAACCATTTATCTGCCGTCAATAGTAGCTATGCTAACTAGACTGAGCATTCCCAACAGAACAGAGCGAGGGGTAAAGGGAAGGAGGGACAAGCGGCACCATACAAGACTGTGATTGGCAGTGCTAAAAACCACCTCTCAATCTATCTATCTATCTATCTATTGCAAAAATTATCAAATGTTACATGTCATACAAATTGAACAGATACAGAGGGACATTCACCGTCCAGCGCTGGGCCACACTTAGCTCACCTCAGGCGTGACACCAATTGAAGTAAAGATTGTAGCTTGTAGATTAGCAGAACAGCCATCTTATAGGAAAAAAAACAGGTAAGATAAGATGTTTTAATTTGAACAGTTTACCCATTAGATTTAATACTAGATCAGAAAAACTGGATAATTATATCTTTTTCACACCTGATAGTCCAATAGACTCGTTTCAATTGGGAACTAAATTTGCAACATTTATTATATTTTCTGCTGCTCTTACTGCACTGTGGCAAATGAACCAAAACCTATGAACATCCTGCTCACCTCCTCGCCTGTGGTGACGCTGCGCCAAGAACCACTGAACAAAATGACTTGAAAACCTTTGAAGAACAAACTGAGCGCAACTTCCTTCTTCGTGAAATGTAAACAAAAATTGAATGGAATTAGATTTTAGTGGTTGGAGGATTTCTCTTTTGTCATTTGTAAAAGACCACAAGCCATTTCTCCCACTAGACCGCATGTGCATGTTTGCTTTGGTTGTAGTTACCCAGAATGCCCTGTGCTGCAGTCCACTTCCTGCTTTAGGAGCGGTCCCCTGTGTTGTGTATGATACACTAGGTCAAATAAAATAATGTTCAAGCAGATAACTGGAAGTAGCACATGGCAAGGTTTATTTTCGAACAGGGAACATCTCTTCTTCTTCACAGGACAGCTCACCTCTCGTGCACAGCAAGAGAGGTGAGCAAGCCACCAATGGCGAATTGTTATATTTCATTTACCTTCAGATTATACAACCAAACAGCCTCCAACACATAGGAGCATAATCAGACCAAAAGTGTCTCAACAATCTTAATCCAGAGGTTCAATTATTTCTTTGTCTGGAACACCACAACTCCTCCCCTGTAAAATCAATACTGGTACTTCTCAATCAATTAAAAAATTTTTTCAGTTTTTTTTATGAATATAACTGAAATCAAGAAACACTTTTTTTTCTTATCCTCATTTAGAGTTGCAATTTCAAGTTCAGTCTATTAGGAGGTCGCCGGTTCCTCAGTGGACAAATGTTCCTTTCGACTGTACTGTAGATGATGGCAAGTTTATTGGTTGATTCCCAACAGTTTTTTCTTCCATCTGTTGATCCACGCCTTTGGTTGTATCAAGATCATCATCATTCCAAAAGTTTCCAGCACACGAGTCTGTTTGTGTAAACTGAGCTGGATTTCCATTTACACCCAGAATCTGATTTACATGTTTTTTAACACACTTCCCATTCACTTCCACACTGTAAGTTACAGGACCCAAGATTCCTTGTACAAGTCCATTCAACCACTTCTCCCCTCCCCTGTAATTTTTAACCAATACAGGTTGACCTACTGTGAAAACTCACACATGGAAGAGTTGGTTCTGTTTTGTTTTGCATTCTCTGAGAGAACTGGGGTCTGATCAGTGACAGTCTTGTTCGAACCTGTCTTTTTAGGAATAACTCAGCAGGAGTTTTCCCTGTAGTTGTATGGGGTGTGTTTCGGTACCCTAAAAGAAAATTTGCAACACAGTGCTCAAGCGTCATACCACCTACGGCTCGATTCTTTGTTAGCGACTTTTTAAGATTTTGGACTAAGCGCTCTGCTAATCCATTGCTGGCAGGGTTGTATGCAGGTGTCTTAATGTGCTGCACTCCATTTTCTTTTTTAGAAATAACTCAAACTCTTGTGAAACAAACTGAGGACCGTTATCTGTTACAACTTCTTTCGGTAACCCGTAAGCAGCAAACAAATTTCTCAGTGTTTCAATGGTTTTAACTGAAGTAGTAGTATGCATAGGAATAATCTCTGGCCATCTAGCATAGGCATCCATAACTACCAGAAACATCTGCTTGTGGTCCTCTGCAAAGTCCAGATGGATTCTCTCCCAGGGGCTGGCAGCCCATTTCCATTTATGCACGTACAAGGCATACTACGCTGCTTTTGACAATTGGTACACTCACTGACTTCCTGTTCAATACACTCATCTACTGCTGGCCACCAGAATAAACTTCTGGTGAGGGATTTCATCTTTACTATGCCCCAGTGGTGTTCATACAGTTCAGAAATCAACTGATCCCTTAATTTCTTAGGAACCACCACTCGTAACCCCCACAGCAGACAATCATCTTCAACAGTCAGCTCAAAACGTCTCTGAAAATATGGCTTCAGCAACTCATCCTGTACATGTTTAGGCCAGCCAGTTAACACCAAGTGTTTCACCACCTTTTACACAGGATCTTTGTCTGTTTCTTTTGCTATCTCCCTTGCAGTGATAGGTAACTCATCAAGGTAAGATACCTTGTAAATAGGGTTTGACACCACATCCATACTTGGTTTCATCAGTAACCTTGATAAAGCATCTGCATTACTGTGTTGCTCAGATCTTTTGTACTGAATCTCATACTTCTATGCAACTAGGTTAGACCAACTAGCTAGAGCCCACCTTTGCAATCTAGCAGCAGCTAGCGTAGGCACACCTGTTTTTGGTCCCAAGATTTTTAGCAGTGATATGTGGTCCGTCACCAAAATGAATTTTCTACCATAAAGGTAGTCATGAAACTTCATAACACCAAACAATAAACCAAGTGCTTCTTTTTCAATCTGTGAGTAATTTTGTTCTGTCTTAGTATTCGGGATGCAAATGCAATCGGTCTTTCGCTTCCATCTTTCATTTGGTGACTGATTACAGCACCAACTCCATAAGGAGATGCATCACATGCTAAGATAATTGATAGCTCTGCATCAACATGTACCAAGATTTTATCAGATTGAAGAGCCTTCTTTGCATTCTCAAAAGCATTTTGACAGTTTTCTGACCAAATCCAGTCTGCATCTTTGTGTAGGGATCAGAGTCGATAAGTTTGGTTTAAACTTCCCATATTAGTTTAACAAAGCCAAGAATGACCTAAGTTCAGTTACATTTCTTGGAACTGGAGCCTTCTGAATGGCAATTGTCTTTTCCTTCATATAATGAATGCCAGTGGCGTCAATGACATGTCCTAAATATGAAACACTGTCTTGCATGAACTCACATTTTTCTCGCTTTACCTAGGGGTGTGGCTTTAGAGCCTCTTAAGGACCTCTTTTAAGTTAGTCAGGTGGCTTTCTGCAGCTTTACCAGTTATCAAAATATCATCAAGATAGCAGATAACACCATCCATGCCCTGAAGTACTTGATCCATTATTTTCTGGAAAATTGCAGGAGCACTTGCAACACCATAAGGCAACCTGTTGTATTGATACAGCCCTTTGTGAGTGTTTATGGTCAGGTAACACCTAGACCTGTCCTCTAACTGGACTTGCTGGTAAGCCTGGGATAAGTCTAGTTTGGTGAATTTCTGATCTCCTGCTAATTTTGCAAACAGATCTTCCGTTTTTGGGAGTGGATACTGATCCACGTTTAACCATGGATTTATGGTGACCTTGTAGTCTCCACAGAATCTCACACTGTCATCCTTCTTAGGTATGCACACTATAGAGCTTTGGAGCTGACGTCACTGCGTGTGATGTTTACGTCGCTGGGCGCCATCTTGTATGGCCACATACCAAAACAAACTTTATTCCGGTGTTTTCTTTGTGTTACAGACCGCGTGAAGTTGTTTTCAAGTTGGATATTGGATATCGGCGCTCCGCGGAGTAAGGAGCATTTAGCTCAAGGTTGATCTGATTTATGAACGCTAATTCCGGCCAGCTGTTCTCTACTGCTCCGTCCTCAAGCGCTCGGAGGTTTACATTGGGACCGTCCATTTCCGAACCAAACACTCCTGTAAATAAATGCCTTGTGACCAACTGATACAAAAAAGTGGTAATTCATATTATTACACGACGCACACTATACTCTATTAAAATTTTAAGTGACAGACTGGCGACCTGTCCAGGGTGACCCCGCCGCTCACCCAGAACGTTAGCTGGAGAGGCAGCAGCACCTCCTGACCCCAGTAGGGACAAAGGTGTAAGAAAATGGATGGATAAATAATTTTAATATTAAATAGTATGTTTTCTTCAATAGCTTTGAAATCGTGTGCCCCATTAACTCCAAATCAGTGTGAAATTATTCTACTAGTCCAGGGGTGGGCAATCCTGGTCCTCGAGGGCCGGTGTCCTGCAACTCTTAGATATCTCCCTGATCAAACACACTTGAATCCAACAGCTGAATCACCTCCTAGGTGCAGTCAAGTTCTCCAGAGTCCTGCTAATGACCTCATTATTTGACTCAGGTGTGTTGAAGTAGAGACACATCTAAAAGTTGCAGAAGACCGGCCCTCCAGCCCTGGAGTTGCCCACCCCTGTACTAGACTGTATGGATCATCTTTATTACATTTTGACCCCTTTTTTATTTAAATAATTTTATAATTAAAAAATGTTCATAAAATGTATTACCTCAGATGATCATCACATTTGTTATCTGTAATGTTCAATTACATACAATTCTAGGACAGGATCTATTTCATTACATGTTCACTTCTTACCTGAAATATGTTAAATACAACAAATATTTCCTTAAAGTGTGATCTATTTCATAACATTTACTTGTCACCTTTATTGTTTACTCTGGCCTGTTTAATTACACATTAAATGTTTAAAGATGGGCTCTTTCATCTGGTTTGATTGTTACATTAAATATTTACTGCAAAATGTCTGATTATGTAATCAGACATTTTGATTAAGGCGCTTTAATCACATTTTATGTGATTAGTTTACTTTAATCACATAAAATGTTTATTTAAAAACATAATCTTTCATTACATGCATGTTTATTACCTGAAATATTTTAAATATAAAATTTTTACTTGAAATGTGATTCATTTCATCACCTGTTTACATGCAACTTGAAGAGCTTGAATCAAACGTTTCATGAATGTTTACCACATTAAATTATGAAATGAGAGAAAACAGCCACTTCCAACTGTACACATAATTCAACACAAATGGTTCATGTTCCTCTTCAGAGTGTGCAGCCTTGCTGAGCTCCTCTCCTGGGGTTTCCTCCTCAGTCTCTCCAACTTGCTCCTCTTCTATAGCCTCAGCTGCTGTGTTTTCATGATTTACCTCTTCTGGGGTAAATAATGAAAACAGTCTCTGTAACTTGTTGATCCACCATAGTCTTGCTGTATCGCCTCTTTAATTTACGTGCATGTCGGTCAGATGTTGTGGCGTTTACCTCGCAGCGACCCAGATTCAGTCTGGATTGATCTAATCCATTTCATATGTCAGTTTGCCTTGAAGAGGACATATCAGAACACATATCAGTATTAATGCTGTACATTTGATAACACTAGTAAAATAGTTTACTTCACAATAATAGAATAACCTCGATGTCCACTGACAAAACTCGGGACTATGCTACATAAAAAATATATATAATATAACCTAAACAAGGTTGACCCACTTAAATTAACTCAACGTAACTGAACATGAGTAAATCCGGACAAAATCATAGCAAAACATTATGACACAACACCAACAGAGCGAATTGAGACACTCACCAGAATGGAAATGTCTGGAGCAAACTTCTCCATCTTGGGAAGTTTGAGAACGTAATATCAGGACGTCTCACTGCTGATACCCAGGATATTCATCTCCTTTTTGTTAGCTCCGATAGCTTAGCCTCCTCGCGTTGTTTACAGGCAGGAAAAAAGTGAAATGAAAGTCCGTTTTCCATCTTTTTACCGTTTCGGTCGTGTGATCGGACATTACATCCAATAACGCAGCAAGTTCGAACCATTGCTAAATAACTTTAAGTAAGTTAAAATATTCAAAAATTCAAAATATCTGAGACAGTCGTTTTCTCGGTTATGTTTATGGCCATAAAAGATGGCGCTCAGATCCCTCCGCCTAGAGCAGTGACATCACGCTCCAAAGCTCTATTGGAGCAGCCCACTCACTGTAATTAGTGGGTGAAATAACTCCTTCCGCCTCCAATTTAGTCAGTTCCTTTTCCACAGCATCTCTTAATGCATATGGAACATTTCTTGGTTTATGGAACTTTGGCATTGCTTCTGGAGCAACATGTAGCTTAGCTTTAATACCCTTCAACTTGCCTAGCTCAGGATTGAACACTGAGCACATACATCTTCCACTGTTTCTGGAGCCACTCTGTTCACCTGTGACCAGTCTAGCTTCAACTGGCTAATCCAGTCTTTACCCATCAAAGCAGGGCCTCTTCCTTTTACTACTAACAGTTCTAGTTATTTTAATGGTCTCTTTACATTTCACTTTTGCCACAAATTTACCCATCAGCTGTAATGACTCTTGGCTGTACGTTTTAAGTACATAATTTGCTGAACTAAGTTTGACTGATTTAAATCTGCGCTTATAAAGATTTTCAGATATCACTGACACTGCGGCACCAGTGTCTAGTTCCATCTTCACTCTTGAACCATTTACACTGACATACACATAATAAGGCTTTACAATGTCACCATTACATGTGTTCATTTCAATCAGACCATAATCTGGACTCTCCAATGTCTGATCTGGAACAGTGTCAGAATTTCGTGCAGCTTCCATCTTGAACTGAACCACAACATCACTGGCTGCTCTGTCTTCTCTGACTTGATGCGACAGAAATCTGTTGTTGTCTGGATCCCCTTTAAACTCGTGCCTGTTGCCTGGATCACCTTCATGGAGGTACTGCGGACCGGGACAGCTGCAGACATCCTGCTGTTGGAGAACGCCGACATCATGGCGCTGCTTGAGAGCACTGGGTTGTCTCTTAATATGAATGGTTCCCTTGGTTGTACTCGAACGGCCTCCTTCTTTGCGTGTGCGACAGGCTTTTGCTATGTGTCCCTTCTTACACTCATGGAACTCGCTTTCTTTAAACCTGCAGTCATTCGGGTTGTGACTTTTTCCACCGCAACGATAACAGGGCTTCCCGGTAACTGTATTTTTCTCAGCTTCGCGGTATTTTGTTTTAGCTTTCTTGTCCACTACATGAGCCTTGAACGCTTTCTGTGCAAATTGCTGTGGTCCTGCTATGGTCCTTAGTTACCTCAAAGGAGAGCGCCATTTCCACAGCCAGCTGCAGCGTCAAGTCTTTGGTGTGCGCTGTGCTGAGCAGCCGATCTCTGAGCTCACTGCTCTTTACACCACAGACGAATCTATCACGCAGTGCTTCATCTAAGAAAGTCCCAAATTTACATGTTGCTGCTAATTTTCGTAAACTGGCCACGTACTCACTAATTGTTTCGTTGTTTTTTTCGTTTCTTCTGTGAAACTTGCACCTTTTTGCAATAAAGTTTGTCTTTGGTACGTAGTGCCTCTGCAGCAAATCCACCAACTCCTCGTAGCTTTTCTCTGACGGTTTATCCGGAGCACATACTGTAGGTCCATCAGCAAGCTATGGGATCTTTTCCCCACCACCGTGAGAAACACCGACTTAGTTTTCTCCTCTTCAGTGTCCAAGTCATTTGCCGCAAAATACTGCTCAAGACGCTCGCGGTAGTTGTCAAAACTTTCCTCACTTTCCCCAAAGTGAAAATCTTCTGGCTTTCCAAACGCCATCTTCGTACCTCTTGTTCGGCGGTCCTTTCACTCACCAAAACGCTCGGCTTTTTACGGTCCCGTGTGCCTCTATGGAGCCGCTCCGTCTGCGGACTCTGTGCCTTCCAACTTGAAACATCCCATCCTCGTCGCCAAAATTATGTTATGTATGATACACTAGGTCAAATAAAATACTGTTCAAGCAGATAACTGGAAGTAGCACATGGAAACGTTTATTTTTTAACAGGGAACATCTCTTCTTCACAGGACAGCTCACCTCTCTTGTAAACAGCAAGACCGCCACCAATGGTGAATTGTTATATTTTGTTTACCTTCGGATTATACAGTGTACAACCAAACAGCCTCCAACACATAGGAGCATAATCAGACCAAAAGTGTCTTAACAATCTTAATCCAGAGGTTCAATTATTTCTTTGTCTGGAACACCACAGCCTGTCTGCTTGGTGTTCACATATGCAATGAACTGCCCCAGACTTCCCTTTAAATAAACCAAGACAGCAAAATATGACTGAGTCAAAGATGAAATATAGTGAAGCAGAAACATTGAATCCACATTGAAGCCTTACATGGAAACCATATTGACAGTGATCAGCGACTTACATGTTGAATCAACCTTAGGGTTTCAACCATGACTGACACTATGTCAACGTTGATTCAACCATCATCTGTATGTGGATTTACATGCACAAATGTTGCTTTTATATTGACTCAAAGTTAAGGAATCAATATTAATATGTATAAATTTTGGTTTGATAGTTCTATGCGCCACATGCGCTATTGCTTTGCATTGAGTCAGGAATAATTGTAGGAATATATTCATGTACATGTTTACACAATTTTGTGACATACATACACCCCACCACACACACACAAAGAGTAATGGTTTTATTATTATTATTATTATTTTATTCATTTATTTTGCCATTGAATTAATTGATGCATTTTATATATATCTGAAATATAAAAAGTTGCTATCAGTTCAACTAATTTTATTGCAGTACCAGAACGCTACCAGTAGAAGGCATTGTGAGCTTGTAATCGCTCCAGAGTCTGCGTACCTGACAACCGGCTTCAGAACAGATTCCGGGAGGATTTGTGAAGCACAGATTTGTTTCTGCCTCGTCATTCCAACCTGTTTTATCCTGCTTACAGAAAATTTGGCATCAGTGTCAAGAAAACTGGCATGGGGTGTGAGATCTTTCCGGGTGCACGCAGAAAAGGTGCACAAAGGCCTGAGAGAAAATAAACAATCTTGTGGTTTGATTAAAAGTTAATTAAGTTGAATATGTATGAATACAATTGGTAACATGAGTATAAGTAATCACTCAATAACTTTCTGCAAAGTATTTCTGAATAATGATCTGTAATGATTTAACTATGTAATGATTATGGTTGATGATTTATAATAAGTGAGAGATGTGAGTAATTGTTAATGAATATCAAGTTGTGATGATTTGAAATCAATTCAAATGGGTTTAACACAGGTTGAATGTGTTTAATAAGTTGTAATAGATAATATAGTGAGTTATAGAAAAGAGAGGAATGCAGTACGTTAAAGTCAGCATGATGGGTGAAGCCCTGCTGACAGTATTAAAAAGAGGATCATTTAATGCTAGCTTTGGACAAAACGTTTGGCTCCTTCTTCCTCTTTTAATTTTGCCCGGGACCGGCGAGTGACGTTCTCCGTGGGCGACGTGCAGCGACGGCGTGCTGCTAAAACGAAACAACAACAAAGCGTGTTGACGTCACAGATCACAGAGTTTAATTCATACAAAGCAATGAACAACAAAGCTGCAGAGGAACAGAGATATGCATTTTCTCATAAAAAATAAAGACACACAAGGGGGAAGACAGACAAACACAAAACAAATACAAAAAGGCAAAAAATAGCGGCGCTCTCTCTCTCGGCGTGCTCCGTGTACGTAATTTTATACCAAATAGGTGTTTCCCTATTTAATGTATGCAGTCAAGGCGTCCGTTCTTTGACCAATTAGAAACTCCCTCAGGGACTCAGAAAAACTTGGAAACTCCCCTCATTATGGCAAAGGTGTCTGCTTTTTATCTAAGTCAAAGGGCGGACCACTTCGCGCTCATCTCCGCCTGATACGGGCCGAGGCGCCAAGAAGTCTCTAACCCCTATCGGCCTGTAAATTTTATTGCTCTGTGTGTCAGCGGGGGAGGAAAAAGGCCCTGCTTCCCCATGCTCAACAGAAAACTGTTCCAAACAAGAGCGTTGGCCATCCCTTTACACATGTCGCAAGACCAACTGTATTAAGCATTAAAATCAATCACTTTTTCTTAACAACAGGAAATGTCGCAAGCTGGGGAGAGATGGGACTTTCCAGAAAAACAAAGCAGAAGTTCAAGAAAAAAAATAGTAAACTAAGGTCCCACACACACATATGGGGGACAAAGCAGAAGTTCAGAAAAAAAAATAGTAAAGCAAACTCTCCATACACACATATGGATAAAAAGAGTATAAAAAGGGGCTGAAAAGAGGAAGCGACGGTTCTTAGTCCGCGGTGCTGGAAGCGAGTCAACACGGAGAAGCAGATTAAGAAACAGCAACGGACCGCACCTCTGAACCACGGGAAAAGTTGAGACTTCACGCCGCTAAGAAGGACAAGACCCTACTGCGCCAGCCCCTGGTTCCTGATTCGACCGACGGCCCTGCCTCAACCCAACGATCTCAAAACTCGGCAGCAGACTTGGAGAAAAGACAAAGATCCCTGAGGGATAAAGAGATGGGGTTTCGAAGGATTTGGACCCGTTCTGCTTTGCTTCTATTCTAAGGAGGATTTTTCCACAAGGATAAAGACTCTGACCAAGGATTCTGGATGTTTCTGTTGCCCCGATCCACCATCAACTGGGTGTGAGTTGAATCTGCTCCATAAAAATCCATCCCAGAAGTTGCGACATAGGTTAGGGAAAAGAGACAGGATAGCATGGTTATACATGTTGATTTTATTATACTGCTCTCAAATTATATGCAATTGATTATTGATTGGTATGTCGCATATCCCTGCTTAAGCTTGCTTAATAAATTTATACTATAAAATTCTAATGAGGTTGGTGGACATTGGAATTATTTGAGTCACTTAAATTATTTTTCTGTTCTCTTACTTGAAGTAAAACTAATGTACATGATTCTAGTAAATAGGTGGCTTCATAATTTCCTTTAGTGAGTGTAAATAATGACCCTGGGACTTACATCTAAGTCACTAAATTTAATCTAGCCGGTTCCAAGAGCGAGTTATATTTTAGAAAGCGAGCTACCGTTAACAGGAGCAGTTATTGGAATTATGCAGCTGCGAGGGCTACTCAGCTGATTGTTTCTTAACTGTAAAGGGTTGTAGCTTCTGGATCGAAGGTAGTTAGAGCTAGACGAATCGCTTTCGCCACCAGTTTGAATAGATTATCTCTTATAGACCACTTTTAGGGTAATACCCAGGTCTTAGAGATTTTCCGGACCTGTTAGACAGAGAACTGGTCAGTAGGCAGCCCTGGAGAGTAGTGAGGAGTGGGCGGGGCTGGCTATTGCGTAATAACAAACATCAGCTACACAGGCAAAAATTTAAAAAGGGCCAAAGCACGTGTGCCCAGATAACAAGCGATGGTAATTCAGTGTTGTATTATGGTCAAAAAGATAGATTTTTGGTTAAGGTTGATTGTGGATCAACCATCAAAACAATCATCCAATTCTAGCCACTTAGCTAATGTTGAAAAGACATCATTGAATCAATGTTGTTTAATTCAGGGGTTGGCAACCCAACATGTTGAAAGAGCCATTTTGGACCAATACAACAAAAAACAAATCTGTCCGGAGCCGGGAAAAATAAAAAGCTTTATGTAGGTTTATAATGAATGCAACACAAGCTTTAAGTGTGTATATTAGCTGTATTAGCCTATTGTCAAAATGACTAAGTGTATACATAATTAGCATTCATGATTAAATGTTTATTTTCCCTGCAGTGCGTCCTGGAAGGAATGATGCACCACGTGACTCTGTTGTACAATGGTGCTTTAAGTTTACCTTCCGTTACAATATTAATATATTATGTTTCGTTGCATTGATAAAATTAAAGAAATGCAATAAAGAAATTTGATTTTTGATGTCATTTTTATTATGAAGATCAACAGGGGAAGGGTCATTTTATTTTCCTTTTGGAACTCATAAAATCTGCTCCAAAATCTGCTCAAACTCCAAATGCAGTTTGCATAACGACGATCGCTCTTTATAAATAATCACAGTTAAGAGTGTGATCGAACAAACAACTAAACTGAACATGCTTAAAGTGCCCCTTATCTGGGCAACAAATGGAGAGCAATAAAACGCAACCTGCAGTTATAAAATAAAACAGCAGCCCTTTGAAAAGGTAAAGTATAAAATTAAATTAATACAGTTTAAGTTTGATTTCTGTTCAAATGCCAAGCAAGTCAGTGCAATGGTAAAATATAGCAGCATCCTCTTTTGACATGCAACCATCCTCGGATCTGAGCAACAAAACACAATAATATCGCTAAGTGTCATTCTAAATATATACTGAGAAAAATCACTAATCAGTTTATAAAAACAACCACTTTACTAAATAAACTGCTCAAAAAAATAAAGGGAACACTTAAACAGGTGTTTAACACTTAAAGTGTTCCCTTTATTTTTTTGAGCAGTATATTATTTATAATATAAATATAATCCATGGGCATGATTGTGTTCTTACGTGTTAAATGTGACTTCTGTTTATGGACAACACTGAACAGCTTCTCAACATAGAGCATGTAAGATGCAACTTTAATCTTGACGCGGCAGCTAATGTAACAAACCTTCCCTGGAAACGTCTTTCCACATTACCGTATTTTTCAGACTATAAGCCGCTACTTTGTCCCCACGCTTTGAACCATGCGGCTTATAGCCCGGTGCAACTTATGTATGTGCGTTTCCAGTTATTAAAAAAAAAAATTGTAGGTGCAGCTTATAGTAAGGTGAGCTCTATAGTCCAGAAAGTACGGTCTTTTTATTATTTGACAACTTCTTGCTACAGAGCAAACATTCAGGTAATCCTTCCATATTGGCAATGAATGCAAATGATTCGGTCCAAGAATTGTAGAATCTCTCCTCAGCTATTTTTCTCTTTTCCCATTTGCTCTCCATGGCCCACCACACACCCAAGGGCATAAATCCCATCTCATTATTGGGGGGGACCATAAACAGGAGAATTTCTTAAGAGCAATTTTGGGGGGTTTGGCGAAGTTACAGTGAAATGTAACATAAGATATGGTTTAAAAAGTTTTTAAACCACATTAAAGCTGCAGGACCAAAAATGACTAGTAATGCATATCAACAAACTATTGAGAAATAAAACCTACATGTTAAATGAAAACATCCCCCCCAGGAAGGTATGTGAAGGTCCAGCTTGAAGTGACAAAAGGAAGAGGAGAAATGACGTTTGTAAAGATGCCAGTAAGAAACACAACAGTTACCCAGATCGGCAGTGCAAGCATATGACCGAGAGTAGCACTACTATGAAGAGAAAAGGAAGAAAGAAGTCAGTCAACCAGTGAAGACACCAAACAAGGCTAGTATGAGACCGCCATCCAACTTCCAGAGCAGACCGTCCCAACAAAAAGCACAAGAACCGCGTGAAAAGTTCTCCAGCCAGTCCGCATCATCAAACCAACCGGAGAAAACTACATTTCTGTCAAGAGAAGAGTGCAACAAATTAACCCCAGAACAGAAGAAGGCCCTCCACAAGTCCGGTAACTCCGGGACCGGGGGGCCACCAAAGTAATGGCCTCAAGGTCACGGGTCATCCTGGAAAATGCCTACTGGGAGGGAAACAAGATCTACGCAAAGGTGGAAGGAGTACCCTATCTAGTAGACATTGGAGCTGAGGTGTCTATGACCCACAAAGACCTAGAGACAACAGGACACCTGAAAGTTCAATTTGCCAACAGAAAAATTGAAGAAATGCCATATGGGACCTGGAAGGGAGTAGTTTGGGTGAAGGGTCCTTACAGTTAAAGATTTGGAAGAACTAAGCAAAAAGAAGAGAAATCGTCACACCCTGGAGCAACAACTGACAAGCCTAAAAGCCAGATGAGTGAAAGCCCTACACAGTCTGAACTAGGAACACAAGACTGGTATAAGCATGTCGATATACCAGTGGTAACAGAACAGAAGCCCGCAGAGAGTGACTTCTCCCCAGCAGGGAAAGAGAAGCTGCATGAAATCATCGCTACAGTGCATGTGGCACGATTTAAGAACAATTGTGGAGATTTGGGACCTAAGTTTGTTCACCACATCGAAGGTGGGGTTCACCCACCTGTCCGGCAGTACCCGCTGAACCCAGGAGCAGTCGAGGAGATGGACTAGATTGTGAATGAGCTGAGATCCCTGGAAATAATCAGAGAGGAGCTCAACCTCATCACCAGTGTTGTATAAAGTACTGAAATCTCAGAGTCAAGTAAAAGTACAAGTACCTCTCCAAAATATGACTTTGGTAAAAGTCGAAGTCACTGACTGAAATGTTACTTGAGTAAAAGTCTTAAAGTATTTGAAACTTCTTGTACTTAAGTATGGAAATTACTGTAAAAATGGATGTACTCAAGTAATGTAATGAAAAGTACAAGTAAAAAGTAAAACAAAGCAAATGCAGTTTGAATGACATTTTTTATATTTTGGTAAACTTGTCAAATACACTTAAAATAATGTACCCAACCAAGTGCAGGCAAAATTAAACCTGCTAATAGATATACCTGCAGGCATCATTTAGTTAAGAAAATTAGGTGCTTTACCTATAGCACAAGGTTAACTTAACCTGCTTTACAACTGAACCAGCTTCTTAGTATACCCTCCAGGACAGAAAATACAACGTTTTTGTAAGCCTTAAGTTTTCCCTTCAAGTAAGGTCAGTGCTGAAAATGAGAAAAATAAATAGTACAGAAAATGCGGCCAACATGAAGAAAAAGAGCTGTTACGATTACTCTACTTCACAAATCAGTGAATCAGTCAATGCTACAGTCAGTAGGTGGTGCACACAACTGGTCATTATGCAAAAGAAAAAAAGAATTGGGAGGGAAATGCAGCTTATTGGCATCTGTAAACCTGGTTTTGAACTTGCATGCCTTTCCTATATTCGTTAAATTTAGTCTAAATTGCTATTGCTATGGCTTCTGCCCCCCCTTGAACAGAGGAGTCTAGGTAGCCTGCTACAGTCAACATTAGGCCTAAGCTAAATACACCACGTGTGGAACTGAAACAATGCCAAACAAAGTTCATTTATGGTCAAGATTTCACAATAGTGCCTAGTGACCAAGCTATAGTTACTGAAACAGGAGGATTATAACCATTTCATAAGAAGTTACCTCGATGTGTTTCTTCAAGTTGAACGGGGAGTTTTTGTAAGATAGAATTTCCATGTGACTGCTACTGATTGCGAGACTTGCTTTGTGTTTAATGGGAGAAGCGAAACAGGTGTATCCTAATTAAAAGTAAAGAAATCAAGAAATGGCAAAAAATGTGGAATGAAGATAAGAAAGGAAGAAGATTATATGAAGTACAAAAGTCAGTTTGAATTCGAAGCATTAATGAACGAAACAGAAGAGAAGAAATAATAATTAGTAGATTAAGAGTAGGTCATACCTACTTAAATGACATGCTTTATAAAATAGGGAGGAAAAATAATGATAAATGTGAGAGATGTGGAGAGAAAGAAAATGTAGAACACATTGATGAACTGTAAGTCAAATGAACTCGAAAGGGAAGAATTAAAGAGAATAGTTAGAAATATGGGGCATGAATGGAATCTTAAAGGTATATTAGGAAATGAAGGAAACATAACAGATATTCACAAATTAAGGAAAGCATTGTTTATTTATCTTAAGAATACAAAATTAAAAAGTAGAATTTAATAGATATGAAGTAATGCTTCTACACACTCATGTACAGTAGGTGGCGGTATGCACCTTAAAGTTGCTTGTGATCCGCCATAATAGAAAAGAAGAAGAAGAAGAAGTATCCTATTGGTGGTGATGAACAAGCCCAGGCAAGCAGGCTACGGACTTTGTTCGGTAGCCTACTTGCTACTTGCTAATCAGTAGGTGGGGTCAAAACACTTGCGTTTCTCTCTCTCGCTTTTTTGTAACGAGTAACTAAACCACACATTGAAAATGTATCGGAGTAAAAGTACGCAATTAAGTTCGGAAATATAGTGAAGTAAAAGTGAAAGTCATCAAAAATTTTCATACTCCAGGAAAGTATGAAGTACTCCAAAATATACTTAAGTAAAGTAGTGAAGTATTTTTACTTCGTTACTATACAACACTGCTCATCACCAACAGCCCCATCCAGGTGGTAAAGAAACCCGAATCAGTAGGAGGGGGTTGGAGACCAGTCATCAACTTCAAGGCCCTGAATCAAAGAACAATAGTGAACCGAGCCAGTTTGATAAACCCACAAGGAGCACTCAAAACTCTCCGAGTCGAGAAGTTCAAGTGCTGCATCGACCTGGCGAATGGATTTTTCTCTCTCTGCCTCGCCAAACAATTGCAAGGTAAAACAGCATTCACCCACAAGGGCAAGAGATATGTGTGGCAAAGGTTACCCCAAGTGTATAAGAACTCCCCAAATGTGTTTCAGTCAGCAGTAATGGAAGTACTGGGGGACGTGGGTGCAACTGTGTACATTGATGATGTTTTTATCCCCGACAACACAGAAGAAGAACATCTGGAGAGGCTACAAAAAGTGGTTGAAAACCTAACGAAAGCAGGTCTGAAATTGAATCTCAAGAAATGTCAATTTGGACAGTTCCAAGTGAATTATCTGGGATTCCAAGTCACAACTGACTTGGGACTCTTGGATGGATATAGAGAAAACTGATGAACATTCAACCACCACAATCAGAAAATGATTTGCAGAAAATCCTGGGACTATATAATTATGTCAGAGACCATGTTCCTAACTATCAAAAATATGCCAGACCGTTCGTTGTACGCCTGCCTGAAGAAAAACGAAGACGATGAAAAAGGAGTTAAAAGAGCCTGGATTTGGACAGCAGCAAATCAACAAAACCTGGAAGAACTGAGAAAAGCGATACAAGCAGTTGTAAGATAGGAACCAAGAAGCCTGTCAGAGAGACTAGTGGCAGAGATCAGCTGCGAAAATGAAGACGCCATGATCAAAGTGAGTAATGAGAATGGAGGCCTGGTTACCTTGAGGAGTTACACCCTAACCTCCGCTGAGAAGAAATACCCACAAGAAGAAAAAGAGCTGGCGGGGCTAGCTCGGTACTGGAGTGCGCTAAAAGACTTAGCACAAGGATAGCCAGTTAAAGTCATCACACAAAGTCAAGTTCACAAATACCTAAGGAAAGGAACTGTTGAAAGCACTAAAGCAACCAATGCAGAGTGGGGATGATGGGAAGGCATCCTGCTAGACCCGGAGCTCGAAATCGGACAACCCGCCAACAAGAAACAACTTCCAGAACCACCTGAGAAAGGAGGACACCTAGAGTGGACACTCTACACAGACGGATCAAGAAAGGGATCAGACCAAATTGCATTCTGGGGGTTCATCCTGAAGCAGGACGGCAAAGAGAGATGTCAACAAAAAGGAAAAGCCACTGGCAGTGCCCAAGCAGGAGAAGTAACTGCAATCCTGGAAGGACTACTGGAACTGGTGAAAAGAAGAATCAAAAGTGCCAGGTTAGTCACTGACAGCTATTATTGTGCCCAAGCCCTTAGAGAAGATTTGTCCATTTGGGAAGAAAATGGGTTTGAGACAGCTAAGGGCAAGCCAGTGGCACACAGAGACTTGTGGAAGAAGATTGCTGAGATAAAACTGCATCTAGAGCTTGAGGTCAAGCTTCAGAGAGCACACACGCATGAGGGAGCTCATTGGCGTGGAATTGATGAAGTGGACTGTTACGTCCAACAAAGGAAAATTGTCTTTCGAGGAGTGGGACAGCACTCCTAGAGGACGGGAGGTCCCAGAAGAGTACGTGGATGAGGTCGTACGGTGTGTGCATGAGGTTCTAGGACAAACAGGCGTACGACCTACCCGTAAGGAACTGGAAGAGCAAGAACTTTGGATCCCAGTGAAACAAGTCCAACCCGTGCTGAGGGATTGCGAGGTGTGTGGTCAATACAACGCAGGCCGCCGAGGGCAGCGGATGGAGGGGTTAACCATCAAGAGCACGGTTCCCTGGGGCTCGGTCTGCATGAATGTGGTGGGCCCCATGGTAATAACAGGAAAAAGAGGTGAGAAGTACCTCTTGGTGCTGGTGGACTCCATGTCAGGATTTGAAACCGTGAAGGGAGCCAGGAAAACAAATGGCAACAGCGTTGTCGGCATGCTGGAGCAAGTATGCAGTGCCCAGGGGATCCCGAGAGAACTGCATACGGATAATGGGACTCATTTCCATAACTCACAGGTTGACCAATGGTGACAGAGGTTTGGAGTAATGCGAATCTACTCATTGCCATACACTCCACAAGCTAATGGAGTGGTGGAATGCACCATAGGCCTAGTAAAAAAACAGCATCTCCAGATGACCTATGCTGCAATATTCCTAGATACCATCAAGCCTCAAGATCAGGAAGTCACAGCTCCAACTTATGAGAATGTTTCCACTGTCTCCCCATGGCTTGTCATTACAGTATTTGCTGTTTTAATGTTTACAATTACATTGAGAACAATGAGCACAAAATAACGAACACAAGTCCAGTTAAGCTAATTTTAAAACCAGTCATTAATCAATGTTTTACTAGTCACAATCTACCTACAATGCATGTGGCTAGTGTCAGCATCAAGCCCTGACTGAATAAATAACCTTATCATTATCATCTAATTATGTTATGTTAATAATAAATAACTGAAAAGCTAACTGGTTTACCAATTGCGGTCACAATTTCGCTCCAACTCCTCTCCTTATCATTTCTATGGATATTCCTTTTATGAAATGTTTAATAAATAGTGACGTTGTTTCGACATATAATCTCCATGTCCACCGGAATCTCAGTTGTGCCATGTCAGCTGTTGTTTGTTTGGGATTCCCTTCTGTGCTTATGTCACCGCACTTTCTGATTGGCTAACTGTCACATTCAACAGGCTGCGTTCTCTCTGCCAGTCAGGGAAAACCCCACGCGCTGCGACAGGCCTGATTTTAGATCAGTGTGGTGGTCCTGACGTTTTATGTAACACACTACACAGCAGGATTATCAGTTAGGATTATCGCAGCGTCAATAGAACTCGGAACGTTCTAAGGTTGTCATAACGGGAAAATTGGGGCAGAAAATAAAAAATTATGCCATGTGACCCGGTCAGTGGTGGCAAAAAGGTTGGGGACCACTGGTCTTCAGCACAAGATCAGTCTGTCTATAATAAATCATGTTATTTCAACATGATTAAATTTCATAAACGTTAAGTTGTTGAATTTCTTGTTTTCCAACATGATTTTATCACATTTTTGTTTGAAACCTGAAATTATTGTGTTGAACAAGATGGCGGCGCACGCAGTTGCAGCGGCTCATTGCTCTCTCGGTCGGTGCTATGTTTGGCTGCTTGTGTACGTGTTGATTTGTGTTCCGTAGTCGTCATGTTGGACAAACAAAATATACAGTCGGGACGATCTCCTGACGATCGGTGCCCGCTACGAACTAGATGTTACAGCTGATTTTCAACGCTTGTTCAATATTCCGGGGGACATAGCGAGGAGCCCCGGCGCGCCGTGGATTACCAATCGCAGCAGGGAGGAAGCGTCGGCGGCGTAGAGAGAGAAGGCAGAAGCGGGGCTGCAGGGCCGGCATGCTAGCTAGGCTACGGAGGCAACCACACAAACTACCGCTCCCCAACCTATTTCTCTCGAACGCCAGATCCCTTGCAAACAAGATGGATGAACTGAGACTACAGGCTGCATCTCACAGTGCAGTGAAGGACAGCTGTATTCTTCTGATCACGGAGACCTGGCTGCATCCAGACGTAGCGGACTCTGCCATCGAGCTAGCAGGCTACACAGTACAGCGCCATGACAGAACGAAAGACTCCGGTAAGAGCAGAGGAGGGGGGCTCTGTATGTACGTGAACAACACCTGGTGTACTAACACAGCGACTGTCATCAGCCATTGCTCGCCAGACCTGGAGTATGTGACTGTTAGATGCAGACCAATATACCTCCCCAGAGAGTTCACCGTAGTCATGGTAACCGCTGTTTACATCCCACCGGATGCTAATGCTAAAACAGCTATTGGACTTTTGCATGGCAGCATTAGCCATCTGCAGAGCATCTATCCAGATGCTGTGCACATCATAGCGGGGGACTTCAACCATGCAGACTTGAAGACAGCGCTCCCCAAGTTCCACCAGCATGTAAAGTGTGCTACAAGAGAGGCTAACACTCTGGACAAAGTCTACTCCAACATCAAGCTAGGCTACAGGGCTAGACCACTTCCTCACCTGGGTCAGTCGGATCACCTGTCCCTGCATTTAATTCCTGCTTATGCCCCCCTCAGGAAAACTGCTCCAACCATCACCAAAACCATCAAATCCTGGCCCGAGGATGCGACACAGCAGCTGCAGGACTGTTTCGACAGGACAAACTGGGATGTTTTTGAACATCAGGACCTGGAGGTTTTTACAAACAGTGTACTGTGCTATATCAAGAACTGTATTGACACTGTAGCTGTGGATAAACGCATCCGGGTCTTCCCAAACCAGAAGCCCTGGATGACTCAAGAGGTCCAGCGACTGCTAAAGACCAGGAATACCGCCTTCAGGTCTGGGGACAGGACCGTCTACAGTACAGCCCGAGCTAACTTGAAGAGCGGCATCAGAATGGCTAAGTCTGACTACAGGAGGAGGATAGAGGGCTACCTTGACAGCAACAACAGCAGGCAGGTGTGGCAGGGAATCCAGCATCTCACCAACTACAGGACCAACCTCGCAGCTGCGGAAGGCGACGCCACGCTGGCAGAGGAGCTGAACCTCTTCTTTGCCCGCTTTGAGGTGAAGCCAACAGAAGCAGCCACACTACACCAAGCGATCCACAACACCACACCCCTCGCTGTAGAGGAGCACGAGGTGAGGCGCACACTGCGGGCTGTCAACCCAAGGAAGGCTGCTGGACCTGATGGCGTCCCTGGACGTGTCCTGAAAGACTGCGCCGATCAGCTGGCTGGAGTCTTCACCAGGATCTTCAACCAGTCCCTAGCCCTGTCTACAGTCCCATCCTGCCTGAAATCTTCCACCATAGTCCCCATACCCAAGAAACCTCACATCTCTTGCCTCAACGACTACCGGCCAGTGGCACTAACCCCTGTGGTGACGAAGTGTTTTGAAAAACTGGTCCGGGGTCACATCACAGCACTTCTCCCTCCTGGATTTGACCACCACCAGTTTGCCTACAGAGCCAACAGATCCACAGAGGACGCTGTGATCACGGCCCTCCATGCTGCTCTGTCACATCTGGAGCAGCAGGGGAGCTATATGTGGATGCGCTTTGTAGACTACAGCTCTGCTTTTAATACCATCCTCCCTCACAGACTGGTGGACAAATTGGGGGACCTGGGCCTCCCTCACTCCACCTGCATGTGGATTCTGAGCTTACTGACCAACCGACAGCAGAGACATACAAAACATACATCCACTGCCCTCAGCCTTAGTACTGGCTCTCCACAGGGCTGTGTGCTGAGCCCCCTGCTCTATTGTCTGTACACATACGACTGCACCTCTGCCCACCACAGCAACACCATCATCAAGTTTGCTGATGACACCACAGTGGTGGGGCTCATCTCAGGAGGCGACGAGTCTGCCTACAGGGGTGAGGTGGAGCGGCTGTTAATGTGGTGCAGGGAGAACAATCTGCTCCTCAACAACTCAAAGACAAAAGAACTCATAATAGATTACAGGAGGAATAAAACGGACATTACACCACTAACCATTGGGGGAAAATGTGTGGAGAGGGTAGCTGATTTCCGTTTCCTGGGGGTCTACATTGAGCAGGGCCTCACATGGAACATGAACACCTTCGAGCTGATAAAAAAGGCCCAGCAAAGACTGAACTTCCTGAGGATTCTCAGGAGGAACAACATCAAGGAGAAGCTGCTGGTGTCCTTCTACAAGTGCTCCATAGAGAGCATACTGACCTACTGTATCTGCATATGGTACAACAGCAGCACTATGGCTCAAAGGAAAGTTCTCCAAAGGGTTGTGAATACAGCCCAAAAAATCATTGGCTGCCCTCTCCCCTCACTGGAGGACCTGCACAGCGACCGCTGTCTAAGAAAAGCACAACACATCACAAAGGACACTTCTCACCCCGAACATTCTCTGTTCACACTGCTGCCTTCAGGCAGAAGATACAGAGCAATCAGAACAAGAACCAACCGTCTCAGAGACAGTTTTTACCCGATAGCAATAACAAAACTAAATGCAATCAAAAACAACCATTAATCATCATGAATGATGTATGTGAGAATGTGGCTGTTCTTATTTATTAGTTGTTTTTTTTACCAGTTATTTGTTAATTCTTACATTGTGTGTGAATTGTGAGACAGTTATTTTTTGTTTTTAAGCATATGCACTGACTGATGGCACCTTTTAAATTTCGTTGTCCTTGTGACAATGACAATAAAGATTTATCTTATCTTATCTTATCTTAAAAGTACATGATATTCTTTTGTTAATGTAATAACCCCCAAAGTTAATTTTTTTGAGTGTACAATGAGTAGCAGGCACAGATCTCCAGAGATGGGGGTAGCCCCTCACATTGTGCCATATTGAGTTGTGTGTTCCTAAAGGGATACCATTTGCTCATCAAAGAAGTTGTGCTCCTCTGGGATGATGTCTTGCCATTATTTTTGCTAATCAAATCAAGCCAAGAATTAATTCTCCACTACTTATCCTTCATAAGTCTATTTAACAAATCTAAACTGTCATTGAAATGTAGAGTTACCAATAAGATCTGAAATCTACTTTGTGATATTCCAATATTGGACAATTTGCATAATGTTTGCAGCTATTCATAGTGGGTCCTTATAAAGTAAATAATCCTTATTCGTACATTGCACCAACAGTAACCCTGAACCCCAGAGGCACCTGTTGAAAAACATTTGAAGGCTGCTGAATGAAGACATTGTACATAAAGAAGTGATTTAAGGTCAACTCTGGCCTTTTTTCTAGTAATTCTTTGTGTCAGATTATGGACAAAGGGAAGTCGATTGATAGGTTTGCCTTTTCTTGCCTTTTCACAACAAATAAATTGAGGTAGACAGGCTGACACATACAGTATGTGTCAATAAGTTATGAAACATAGTGATTATGAAACTATATGTTTTCATTTATGAGCGCTGTTGGGGGAGCAAATAGATGATGTGAAGTTCTCTAAGCTTGTGCATAAGAGAAATGAACAGAGGGTCAGTGATGCCTGCTATAGTGAAAAGAGAAGTGCTTTGGAAACTGAGACTGAGTCAACATTTAAACTTCTTCAGTCATACAAACAGATAGCCAAAGCAGCCCCAACTGTGCAGACACACTGCCATAAGTCAGAGCCTGAAGACACATCTGGAAATCAGCTCTGCCAGCACCAGGCCCCCAGAGTGCCCATGGCTAATGGACCACACATTGTACATCAATTTGCTTTGTGCATATTCTTTTTCAATTTTGCAGGCCTCACTTCATGTCATACCATCCCACATTTGCTTTTTATCATGCTCTGCATTGCATCAGAGAAGCTGAATAACATTTAGAGACATTTCTGCTGCTGACACCTACCTATTAAGATTTTATCATACCCCAGGTGACTGTGTCCTTATGCATCCAATAATATGTCTGAGGTTAGACTTCCTCAGGTAACACTTGTTGGTAGGTGCCTAAAATCTTTGACTGATTGTAAGCTTATGGCCGTACAATCAGTAGTTTTCTATTTACAGATCAAGGACCAAGTAGTTGCAGAGAAACTCTTTCAATAAAACTATCTTCCAGAAAAAAAATGGATCTACACTCTTCACAACCTAGATATGATTAGATTAAGGTGTTGTGGAAAACCATTTGGGTAAAGACCATCAAAATGCTTGTAAAAGCCACACAGGAATTCCTTTGTCTTTTCTGCATTCTTCAACTCTGCTGGCAGCAATATGTTCCTCCAAAACACCACAACTTTCTTGGACCGGCTCACAATGCAACCATGAAGAACATCTGTGATGGACCGAGAAGCAAAAGGACAGTCAGGCCCAGGTTTAAGTCCAAAAAAGTTTTTAATTAACCCAAAGAAACAAATAATACAAAGTAACATTGACCCATAAAAGAGGTCAACATTATTGAACTGCCAAAACCCCCCACCCCAAAAAAACAACAGCACTAACTCAAACAAACAGACCTATCTAAGTGAGAGAAAGGGGAAGCTTAAATCCTGGCTGACCAGTTCACAAGGACACAAAAAGGAGAGAGCACACAAAAACTAATTGAAAACAAACATAAGTAAAAACCCACCATATAGGCTGGCTCCACCCCTTTTCCACTGCTTCATCCCCCTGAATGATGCTACCATGATGGGTAGTATCATGCTAGCATCAAATTGTCAACAACCAACCCAGTCCAGTTAACATAGGTCCCATTTTAACCAGTATTTGTCTCTGCAGTAAAGAAGGGAGTGTTTTTTGTGTGTGGTCGTTGTTTATGGAAACCATGATTGGAGATCTCTGATGTGGGCACCTGTTACCTTCGGTGGACTTAAGTTTGTAAGAGCTAGCAATGTATTCCACAATGCATTGCTCCACTAGCAGCAGTAAGTAGAAAATTTGCAAAAATGTTTCTTTTATACACCACTGCTAATGTGGGGTATAAATGTAAATATAAGATGTTTGCGATGAGAAAGTAGACCTCATAGCTTCATCTATGCATTTTAAGGGTACAAAGAAAGCTCAACCTCCACACTCCTCTATGCTCCACCCAGGGCCCCAGAAGCTGCTATTCCACTTAGGAACCACAATGATTTTTCTACCTTGACTAACATGTCAATTGAGAGGTACATGTGTTCCTCTGGGGACCTTCCTCAGACTCTGCAACGATCGTCCGTGTTTTAGGTGATGCTTTTACAGAATGTCATGGAGGGTCCTGATCCAGTACCAACTCCTTCCTCCTGTTATCAGAATCCAGGAAGCTCTTGTAAGTATGTGACGGAAATAAAACATTTTTGAACAGATGCACCAGACAGAAACTCTACTTTTATTATTATCTCTACTTTGTTATCTACTTTAGAAATCTCCTAACCTTTGGAAGGAAAACTTTTTAATGGTCTTTTTCTTATGGACACAGTTCTGCATTCTGCTATTTGTTGATGCAGTCAATCTTTAGTTGTTAAAAAATTAAAAGAGTAAAAGATTTAGTCTCTCTTATTTCCATAGACACAAGTCAGAAAGACTTTTAGGCCTGTTTGTGACCACACTTCTTTTAATCTGTTGGTTTGATTTAAAAAAGTGTCACTTGTTAACAGCAAAGCAGTTAGAATGTTTCCATTCTTTTGGACAATCATGGCCACTCCCTCTGTGTTTGGTTGTATGCTAAAATTTTTTACTACTCAAAAAAGTAGACTACATTCTAGAAACCCAGATATTTCCTGCTATTGTGTCTTTGTTAAAACAAAGACCTTGTCAAATCCAGCAAGGAAACTGGAGACTGTACTAATGAGCAGTACAGTCTCATTACTACCCATGAGGCTGTACTGAGCATTACATGATCTTAAGAGACTGCTCATACTGAGCAGTCTCTTAAGACTAATGAGCAGTCTCATTATTACACTCTCCAGTTTCCTCACTACTTGAGAACTTTTTCCATTGTCTGTGTAAAAACAACAATCCCTGGTTAAAACATCTGCACTGGCTTCATATTCAAACATACGACTAAAACTCCGGACACTGGGTGGCCTGACTTATATATATCGTCGTGCAGCTTTCCAACCTCACACTACTGCTATTATCAGTGATTAATCCCATTAATCACTGCATCAAAGGTGTTCCTCAGGGTTTGAAAATTCCTTTGAGGACATTGCTTTGCCACAAAAATTAGATAAACATAGAGAAATCATGAAGCTAATAAAGATATCTGAATAATAAATTAAAAAAACCTATGTTTTTGCAGCGCTTGTGCTAAAACTATGTCAAAGCATCTTTTGATTCAATGTCGGTGTTCATTTTGTCCCTTTTAGTCTTGGTAATTTCCTTCTACCCAGGGGTAAAAGTACTGCATACGGGTAAAAGAGCCGCTACACAGTACCGGGAGAATGGCTGCAATTAGGCCGTCATTCAGAATGGCTGCACTTTGAGTCAAAATAGATCTGCTAGCAATAGGCAGTCTAAAACATGAGTTAATTTGTTTATAAATAGTTTTTTTTCTAATTTCTTATTGATTCTGAACTGTCCAAGCCAGCAGCGCCATATAGGGGGGAAAAGTTAGGACAATTCCAAGGGCCTCTGACCGACAGGGCATTCAACTATTTTGTTCAAAATAGCTTTTTTTGTGTTCATAGAAATAAAAAAACCCCACGAAATTAATCATATTGTGCTTTTAAAAATAGTTTAGATGTTACCCCTCCCAGATCAAAAAGCCCACATCCATATTTGCACTGAACACCCCTCTGGATCTGCATGAAATGGTTTGTTCCTGCTTAGTTTGACAGCGACAGTGTTCAGCAGCAGTCAGTAGAAGACAAGAAAGACTGTGGCTGTTACTATGGTGCTAAGAAAAATGATAAAGTCAGGTTTTCAAAAAAAGAGAAAGAAAAAGACAAGAGTTCAATTTGTCACCCAGTTTTTCTCCAAGAGAGTTGAGTAGACTGTGTGAGATTATCTACCATTTAGCATAATTAGCTTAGCTCCAGTCTACTGTTTGCCTGCATTTCATTAGCATTTAATGAATTAAGGAAATAAAAGTTACCAACATATTCATATATCTAACTTGTCCCTGTACCTTTTACCACACTTAACAACAGATGAGTCAGTCAGCAGCAGCTCTATCCCTGATACCAGCATAACCTTTAACCCCTGTCCCAGTGAAAAAGGTGAGTAACATTGTGTTCAATGACAAGCTACTTAGCATCATTCCAGGAAATCAATAGGAATTTCATAAAACAGCCTCCTGTCTGGACTAGAACCAGTCCAAACAGTTTTACCTTAACTTGCATTTAAATTAAAGTTGTGTTCCCACGTCCCTCCTGACCCGTCCTCTCCTAAGTGAAATTAAAGCTGCAGTATGTAACTTTTATACAATTTTTTAGTTTTTTTAATGTAATCCTGTCTGTGTGAGATCACACCTCGCTGTTCCTTAGACTCTGTGTTATGTTTTCTTTAAGGGTTGTTGTCGGAAGGAAACTTGAGGCAGGAATCGGACACACACGGCAGTTGAGGTCGTGGTTCAGATCGTTTATTCCAGTGGTTCCAAAGTGTGGGGCGCGCCCCCTAGGGGGTCGCAATGCTATTGCAGGGGGAGAGTGGGAAGCAGTATGGATGAATGAAAAAAAAACAGTTACACAAAAGTGTTTGACTGTAAAGATGGTTTGTAGTGTGTTTTGTTGCAACCTGAAGTGTGAAATAAACTTCAGTGGAGTTTAAAAACAAAATATGTGTATAGGTTTATGTCTCGTTGAACAATGTGTGTGCCCAGTTGATTTTTTTTACTTTTTGGGAGGGATTTTATTGTAATCCATAGTGGGGGCCAGGAAATCTTTGGGAACCACTGATCTAGAGGATGTTGGGAGAATACATCAACATTCCTCTCTGCCAGCTTTTTAAGAGTGGAGCGCTGGTTCTTGTCCTCGGCTGCAGGTTTGCTCAGGTCAACACAACAACTCGATATTACCTGAGTCAGACTCAGACATGTGTCTTTGGACCTGCTTCCATGGCTTTGGCCCTGCTTTTTGTCTGAGAAATCCACAACAGCATCCACTAGGGACACATTGGTGTGTGGCTTGATGGTGACTGGATGTTGAGACAGGTTCATCACTCTGTCAGGGGTGCATCCTCTTTTCACATTAGCAAGGCAACCATGGCAACCAGAAAGTCTTGAGGAAGCTTCAGGGAGTGGTGGCCCTCAATCAGTTCTGTATAAGTCCTTCTCTGTGGGCCGTCTGTCACCTTGCACATTAGATCCATTTCTTTTTCCCCAGGGATGTGTATTTTGTGGCCTGTATAGGCAGTCAGACCCAGTGTGTCCTCTACATTATAATGTCCTGTGTCACCCACCTCCAAGAGGGAGGTGTACCATTCTGGATGGCTCTCTCTGACATGCTGGAGAAATTGTTGGCCATAAGTTGCTGGGAGGTGAGTTCTGGAGGCACGGAGAACATTAGTTCCAATCAGCAGAGGGACAGACAGGCAATATTCTGAGTCCTCAACCACAAAAGCTGGCACAGTAACAGAAGCCAAGTACGGTGTTCTTCAACGGACACACTTTACCAACTCCACAACCCAAAGAACAAATCTAACATTTTGGTGGCATCCGCTGATATATTTAAACCACTGCCCTACATCTACATATTTGTTAAAACTGTCATTGTGTTGTGAAAGTATGGTATGAGAGAAAAGCTGTGAAACATTTATTTCCTCTGCCTTCTCCCAGTACTATCTAGAAACAACCAATCAGAGGCAGGAGGTGGGTTTTAGCGCTGTCAGTCACAATCTCATGTGGCTGCTCATCCTCTCTCCCCCTTGCTCTGTGCTATGCTACAGCTAGCATAGCCTGATGGGAATGCTTAGTCTAGTTAGCATAGCTGCCAATGATGGCAGATAAACAGTTTTCCTGTAATGATAAGTTGTTTCTCCGCCATTAGTACAGCAGCGAGCGAGGGTGATTGACAACGCTAAGACCCTCCTCCTGGTTCTGATTGATTGTTTTTGGTCGGAACGTTGCATTACTTTATCTAGCAATAGTAACTCAGCACAGTAAATTTTGCAGTGTTAAATATGCAGTGTCACAATTCATTGACTCTTTCAGAGCTAATGGGCTCTTTGCACCTCAGCTTCCGCGTTCGGGGAAAAGCGGCTCAATCTTTTCCGATCTATTGAAAAAGGCTCTTTACACTCAGTATTTGCAGGGCTTGTCCAAGGTAACAATTAATGATGTACATCGATCCGAAGCCCCAACAAGTAAGCTGGAGAAAGGTTTTAAGATGTTCGCCTCGTTATACACAGATACGAAGGTGAGTTTTACTTTCTTTAAATTTTGTAGCTAACATTAGCTTTAGCTTATGCTAGACATTTTTCTTGTAAAAATGTGCTATTTAAGTATCTAAACATTTTTCATCATTCATTAACGGACAATGTTTTTACCTTTTTTTCAAGTATATTACGTGCGTTTATTGTCGTTAGTGTCAGAGACCAAGTAAGGAGGGATTTTACGGTTCAGGCTTTTTGCTTCTGAAGCATGAAGCAAAACAAGCCCATAGCTTAACAGTAGAGCAGCTCTGTTGTCAGAGTTCTAGTTCAGCTGACTGTTCAGGTTCTGAGTTGTTGCTTTAAGAAAAATATGGCCGTGTTCCTTAAGGTCTCCTTGCTACTTCGCTTTATTAGTTTTGCATGCTTCTTGTGAAGCAAGACGGTGTTTACAGCGGTTTGTACAGGCAGATCAGTTGTTCGGCTGTCTGGCTCTGGTCTGCTCTCTGGTTCCCATAAACTCTTTCAGGCTGAATACAGAAGTGATTACATGGAAATAACACAGGAAGCTCCTTTACCTTCTTCTTTAGGCTGAAGAAGTTGATCCGGAGTGAAGTGAAGGCTGTAAACTTTGCTGTGCGGCGTTAGCTTTAACTGGTAGCGACGAATATTTACAAGCCACCGTCTTCTTAATTCAGGTTCGCTTGGAAATCCATGAAAACTTAAAAGCCCATTATATTAGGAAGACAGCAATGTTCATAGTATTGTTTTATTTGCGTCTGAAATACGACTTTGTCTTTTCTAGCTGTCATGGTAACTCAAAGCGAAAAAAGAGAGCCGCATTTGCGCATGCGGTTGTGACGTCAGCGCGGCAGGTGCAAAGAGCCCATACAACAACAGATTGAGTAAAATGCCACCTAGTGTTGGTGTAAATTTCCAGAGTGTATACACGTCGCTTCAATTTGACTCTGACAAGCTCCGCCCACCTCCTCCTCTCAAACCAACAAGTCTAACCTTGCGTGGACGCCATTTTTCTCCTGCTTGAATGGCTGCGGTAAGTTTCTTATTATAAGATAATACAATTTTATGTTTTAAACATGAATTGTTTTACAAGAATATTTATTGTGTACTCCGGCATGAGTTTTGATGTCTTAATACCAAGTTTTGCACGGCTAACCTGACCGAGTGAATGCCTAGCTTAAAATGTTAGCTCGTCTAACTCGACTATGTCCGCCTTAAATCCATGTCCAAGCCATATTACATAGACATGTTCTTTATAAAAAAAAAAAAGGTGCCATAAATTCAGGAAAGCGTGTGGATTGAGAAAAAAATAAGTCACGTTGGCTGTATGGCTTTTCAGTACAACAGTAATGTTAACGCCCCCCCCCCCTTTTTTTTGTTAGGTAAATTTATGCCGGCATTTGCCTGCCTTGGTGCCTGGAGTTTCATAAACTAGCTGTTAGCCACTCTGCTCCTTTTTTCATTAGTCTCTATTTTATTCTGGTTGAGTCTGTTTATTTAACATGGTTTGATTCGTTTTCAATTCCATTTGAGGGACATATTTTTGTAAACGGGATGGTGTGACTTGTGGTCGACAGTCTTCTTACCCCGCTACTCTGAATTATTGGAACTGTAAGCAGGTGCTAATAGTCCAGCTAGCTATGCAGTTAACACTGAATTGGGCGCGAGTGATGATTTGCACAAACCTTTCTTGACTCCTCCATTACCTTTGCTAATGCTAAAGGAAAAGTTGAAAAACAAGCGAGGCGACTTCATGAACTGTTCTAGTTGTTGCTAATGTAAAAGGTGCTCAGTAACTGTCTAACCTTGATAAGAGTCTCATGAAGTCAAATTACTTTGCACCCAAGACACTTTAATCTGTAATGTTTAATCATTATGTTTTGTGTAAGTGATGTAATGTAAGTTGAATTAACTTTTGAAGCAGTTGGCACATGTGACAGCATTCCAGTACTAAAAGTGAATGACTGAGGAATTATGTGTTGCAGGAACCATGTTGATTAAAACAAGACTTGGCGAACAACAAACATTTGTCTGACTAACAGAGCCATTTCTGAAGGAGTTTTTGATTACAGGTAAGACACCGGTATTAATGAAGCTTAACAGGAAGCTATGAGGTGCTTGTAATGTTAATTCACCCATTGTTTTTTCAAAAGTAATGTTCCAGAGTCTATGCACATAGTATTAGTGAGTATTAGAGTAACATAACCTCATAATTGTGATTTACACAAACATTTGTCTTTTTCTCTAGCATCTGCTGAATTTGGCGTGCTAGCTATAAGAGGGCGTGAAGGTTGTTGACAGTTCTGGGACTGAGTTGGATGAGGATGTTGTTAAGGATCCCTTGGCTGGAGTCCTAACCATCAAATATGAAACTGGTTTGTTACATTTATCATTTATGTTAGTATTTAATGAGCTTGCTAATTCATTGTGGTTAGTGTTTTTGTCTTTCATCTGCTTCTCTTATGATCAAAATTTGTCTCCTTGGTGGAATCGCCTGAGGAATCTTAGCCAAGCTCGTCTGATTCTCAAGAGATACTCATTCTTTCAGAGAGTCCTTCTGCTAAACAAGCAGCAGCTAGACACAGAACCTGAACAAGTAAGAATTAACTCAAGAACTTACAAAAAGTATTGTGTTCTAAAAATCTTTATCACATTTTCCCCCAGAAAACCTACGATGCTTGGTGGTTGGGGTGCTAGAGCAGTCCACCAGCAGCCCACCACGTTTTTCTGTTAAATGTTGAAAGTTACAACAATTCAGAGGTGCACTAGCACTTGATATGTATTTAAAAGCTGAAATGATTTGTTCTTTTAAGTTGGTGGAATCCATTCTCAACAACACACCTGGTGGAGAAAGGATCATGAAGGAATTTAATCGAAGCAAGTGCCTCACAGATGAAACCAGAAGGAAATTGGTTAACATACTCGCAGCTGATATGACAGAGAAGATTGGGTAATTTGTAAATATTCTTTGGTTAGCTCAATGTAGTGTTTAGATGAAATTCAAGTTTTTGTTAAATTCAATGCATACCATGGATAATATACCTTGGCCATTTTAATTTTGCAGGATCTCACCATGCAGAGAGGTTAAAGAAATGTATTCCAGAGGAATTGTGAGCTTTTTTCCCTACCTCATTGATCCATTCTCCAGGAAAGGTTATGTAAGTATCATACAGCTGTGTTACTGTTAAATGATCCATTGAAAACTTTTAATTTCTATCAGGTCATTTATTTAACTGATGCAGTTGCTTTGCACATGAGTTTCCTTAGGTTGCAGTTGTGAAATTGCTGCTGAGATTTTTTTTATTTTACCTTTCAACAATGTTTTATGTAAACCTTCTAAAAATGTAACAAATGAGGCTACAAACACTTGAAACCCATAAATCTAGTTGTGTATATTGCCTGTGAAAAAATGCGTGAAACTGAGACACATTAAAGAGAACTTGGAGACATTTTAGTATAGACATACCTAGGAGTTTAGCTATTTGGAACAGTTTGGTGCCATCTAGAAAAGTGGATATTCATCACTAAACTTGTTTTTTTTACTTGTCTAAAATGCTTCATTTAATTTTTTTAAAACTAATTACCATTCTTTTACCATCCCTTAACTCTGATTTTAATAAAACAAAAGAAGCTTCTGTGTTTGACTAACTGGAAAATATTAATTAAAAGTTTTATATGTGAACACTTCTCATTTTCACAAGTCTAATCAAAAAATCTACATCAAATACTTTATGGCACTCAATTGTGTCCTGCCACAGCTCTAAACTGTTTCTTTTGTAGATCAGACCAAGACAAATTACAAGCTCCATAGTAAATTGGTTTTCACCTTCAGGATGCCAGCCTTCTGGCACCAACCGCAATACTTCCTTGACCGGATTGCATCGCTGCCATAGTAACATGATATGCAGGTCTGTGTTGACATGGGTGCACAAATGGGTGTCGGTGAACATGTGGGGTGTGTACATGATAGTGTAACTTCTGGGTGAAATGTGACAAGTTATATTTTTATATTCTTAGATGTCTGCTCTCAGCAGATTTGCTTGTTGTGTCAGTCAAAATCATGTGATCTGTCATTTTATTGACATCTGCCTATTTTTTGATTCACTTGCTTGTAGTTGTAACTGTTTGGTTTGCATAGAAATTCTTCATCAGCTTTTCTTTATGAGTCTGACATTTCTGTGGCTATGTCTGCTTTTGCCATCCTTTCAATCCCCAAGGAGCATTATTACGATGCTGCAAGTGGTATCGGGTATTTAGCCTGGAGGATAAAAATTATTCAAAGATCCACTGCTAGAGACAGACGAACATCATATGGAGGTAAACCATTTACAACACTTGAAGATCTGCTACACTGTAAAAAAAATTCTGTTGTTTTTACAAAAAAAAACTGGCAGCTGTGGTTGCCAGAATAATTCTGTAGAAAACACAGTGAACATGTAAACTGTTTTACTGACCAAACAGTAATTACAACAGTGTTAAATTGTGAAATGAACAGATTTTTCCATAGTTTTGCACAAATTTTTACTGTGATTTGAAAAGGGTTATTTTTGTAATAAAACAGTTTTATCAAGTAATTTTAACCAACTTTTTCTGATGAATTATCATAATAATGCTGTTATTTTACACTTTTTTCCAGTAAGATTTACCCAGTTTTTGTTTGTTGTACAAAAAACTTCATTTAGTCCTACTGATAAAATACCTTTAAATAACAGATTAAAACTGTTAAAATGTCAATTTAAAACATTTTATTAATACTTTCTGAAAAACAGAAATTTGCTCTAATTTTTTTTCTTTTTACTAATATACTGCTCAAAAAAATAAAGGGAACACTTTAAGTGTTAAACACCTGTTTAAGTGTTCCCTTTATTTTTTTGAGCAGTGTAATTATATTTTTAAATATCTATAAGCATCAAATTTCAACAAACATTTCCCACTTAAAGGAAACTTTAAAACACAAGGAAGCCCAATATAAATTGTATCTATGATAATCTTAAAAAAAAATAAACATACACTTACATGCCTTTGAAATATTTATTTTCAATGAAGTTCTCATTTGTCTTTTCTGAACATCATGAAGCACATGAAGCAAATGCACCTGCTGAATAGATATAAATTTCTTCAACCTTTTTAACTTTATCAGAAACAGTATGAGAACCAACTTTCACCCCCTTTTTTTGGAGGGGGGGCTTGAAGATTATAACATACAATAAATTTCTATTTCCAGTATACATTTTAATAATAATGTTTGTTTGCTTCAAAAGTTTTTCTTTTTTAGAAACAATTCTATTTTCAAATATCTATAAACATCAAATTTCAACAAACATTTACCAGTTAAATGCAAATTTAAAACACAAGGAAGCCCAATATAAACTGTATCTATAATGATAATTCAAATTTTTTTTTAGAAACAAATAAACATTTTAATTGAAAACATATTTTCAATGAAATTCTCATTTGTCCTTTCTGACATTGAGCAAAATTCAGCCACTGAACAAATATAAATATGTCTTTTCAACTTTTTTAACTTCAGCAGACACGGTGTGAGATGCAACATACATTTACAAATCTATTCACCTCTGTTAAGATTAAACACTGTCTTGATAACTCACTGACTTTAGTCCTTTCTCAAACATCACGCCACTCATGATCCGAAAGTTCCTGGATCAAGGTGAGTACACGGGGGTTCACACGCAGTCTGGGTTTACGGGTTTCTTCCACCTTACTGCCCTTGTCTGGGTTGATTGAGAAGAAACACCTTAAGATAAAGAGGACAAACAGAAAACTACATCAAAATGTGCCTCACAAAGAAATAAACATTTTATTCAAGATATAAAAGTTGTCAAAAGTCAAATTTAACTCCCTACAATTAAAAAAAACAAAAAAAAACAACTCATACCTCTGCAGAAACTCCAGTGTAGACGCCAGCCCCGATGGATAATGTATGTTAAAACAATAATAGCTCCCAAACATCATGCAGAGGACAGAAATAAAACAGGAGATGTTGTTGTTTCCAATCTGTTGATCCACACTCAGCATGAATCGTTTAGCATGGAAGCAGGATTGACCTAAGGAGAAAGAACAAACAAATTTAGACTCCTGATACAACAAAACAATGGCATTTATATGAAAAATAACAAATTAAGTAAAAAGTACAAAAAAAATATTAGTATAGTAAAAGCATAAGAAAATAATTGAAAAAAAACAAATAAGTTATCAGAACTGAATATGAATATCAGTGTTTAACGGTTGATTTTTGCTTTTCTACAATTTTACTTACATCTGAATTTCCAAGCAGCAAGTGCCTTTCTGGCTTGAATTGGTCTTAATGCTGACAGCAAGTCTTCCTCAACAATGAACTGGAAGTCATCATACGTTTCTACTCCAATTGACTGTAAAGTCTCCTCGAGAATGTCTTTTGAAGCCTCTGCAAGATCGGGCAACACTTCACTGATAGCGCTGCGTAAAAATGTTTGCTCAGCCATTTCTGGAATAAAATCAGACAAAATAATGGTAAAAAAACAAGATCACCGTAATATAACATGTATTCAAGTGCTTGAAGTCTGTTTTGTCACTGAATACAGATGGTAATCAGGATGATAGACAGCTGTTTGTACATCCATAACACAATAACATCAGTTTCATTTTGAATCAGAATTAAAACCAGCACTCCAAACTCCATATACTCATCATTCTTTGAAACCAAGAAATGCCCCTTTTTATACACTGTTCCCTTATATTGTATCTCTGTGGAAATACTTGTGTCTTTTCAGAAAATCCCAGGTATTTTACTTCATGTTTTATTTCATCACTGTAGAGGCTTGAGTAAAAAACACAACTGTCCTTGACCAGCAGCAGCTGATTGCATCTAGGGCCAGCTGAGATGTAAGCCTGAAACATCTGGTGTCTTTCTGATAGTGTCAAGCATATGTTTTTAAAATTTTTTAAATGCCTTGCACATCTTTTAAAGTAGACATGTTTACTCTCAAAACGCATTGTCCACAACCTAATCAAAGGTCCAAATTTCAAAATTAGGGCTGGATAGTGCCGCAAGAAATGATGTTTTGGTTTAAGTGAAGTTTCAGGAAATAAAGATTTTCTTGATTCCAAATATTCTTGGATTATTATTTCGAGAAAGGCAACCTGTGGCAAAGAAATTTTTTGTGCACAAATCAAATCCACAATGTCTTTGAGCTGGAGAGTTGTCTGCCAAACATCATCTTGTGGATTTTGTATCTTGTCACCAATAATCACTGGCAACAATCTCAGCAAGTTCCAGTTTTGAACAGCTTGACCTGAACGCCTGATTGCCTCAGAGTTGACAGGGCATGGCTTTGTGAGAGCATCTGATCCTTTGTACTTGAATTGCTTGATTCTACGGTTGAACTGGGAATATGTAAACCATTTCTTTGTTTTAACGAAATATTTCAAGTATAGTGCAAGATCATAGGATACGACACCCTCAAATAAGTCATGGCCTAAGCAAGGTGGAAGACCATGTTGGCAAACATGAAAAGACTTTAGTGAGTTGAAGTCAGAGTTTACCTTGACACCTTTGATGTCTTGATTGCTTCCAATCTCTCGATGATGGACAGCCAAGTTGTAAGCTTCAGGGGTTCGCTGTGGACCACAAGCATTTGGATCATTAAGAAAGTATTTTCTTGTGATTTCACAGTACCTACAAAAGTACTGAGAAGTACTAAAGTTTTCAGTAAACCCACCAATGCTGTGTGATCCTAAATTGTCACCAGCAATACAGAACAGTGCCCCTTTGACTGTTTCTTCACCTGCAATAATGCCATGTTCCTCTAAATCTCTCAAATCCATGAGAAGTTCAGAGCAAACCTTTGCAGTTCCAAACTGTTTTAAATCGTTCTCGGAACACAATGAAACTAGAGACATGTGATCAGTGCTTGACCGCACATGAGCAGGTAAGTTAGCCACAGATAGATAAATAGCGACAACTTTGTGTTTCTTCTTTGCTGAACCAAGGGGGTTAACAATTTCAAAGGAATCTTGGTAGAGAATAAGCTTCAGGCACCCAGGATTTTCAATGAAGAACTGGTTGCACTTGAAGTTTTGGCCATCACTTATGTCACAGAAAACATCCGGGTGTGAGTCATTGGACTGTTCCAACACTGAATTCTTCCATAAATCTGATTCTAAAAGTGCACTTAGTGTCTGTTTAATGGGTATGTAGTAAGAAAATCTCTGGGTCATGTTTTCATCACTTCCTAAAGATATTTGCTTTGGTTCTGTGTATTTTAACATTTTTTTTAAAGTCTGAGTTCTTGAATATGTTGTTCTCAGTGGCCCATGATGACAAACAGAAAATAAATCTGAATCTCTTACACAATCACAGATTTTAGCAACAGCATCATCTGCAAGACACATGTCATCTTTTAAAAGCGACTTTACTTTAGTCAAAGTGTAATCCATTCCCAGCTCATGCACATTTTGCATCTCTTCAACGATGTTCTGTATTGTGGAAGCTGGAAGAAGCAGCTGTCCTTGAAGTTTCAGGTAGAAAAGAGACAAGTTTCTGAGATAATCCTTGTTGAAATTTGGAGATAATTCGTGACTTTCATTAGTCAGAGCATCATTAAAGCTCTCAGAAGGCCCCTCGTTTTCTGACAGACTAACGATCTTATTTGTAGTTTCCTTGTACAAAACATCAATGTTATCCACAGAAAAATCTCTATGTTTACGGGACATATGAGCTGTGAATGATGATTTGACGCTGAAAACTTTTTTGCAGGCTTTTACTGGACATGCTACAGGCCGCCCCTCCATTATATGCTCCTTTAAATGAGCAACGACTTCTTTCACAGTTTGGCTTCGGTGCCCACACAATGAAATGGTGCATTTCAATTTAGCAACAATGGCTTTGGCTGATTCGGGTTGTGAAGCCACGTTGTGAACTCGGTAAAAATGAGTTTTAAACGCTGCATATGTACAAAATGTCCGCTTACATTCTGTGCCCAGGCATTTGAATACACAACTGGGCTCGTTTCTGTGCACTCTGCAATGCAACACATAGCCCCTCACTGAGTCTAGTGTTTTACAGCAAAACGTACATGTAATCATGTTTAAACAATTTCAACCTACCCAACAAGTTACACGTGTTGCAGGTGTAGCAAAAAATGATTCGACTGCATATTGTTCCAAGAAGCAATATGACGCCTTAAAAACAAAATTTAATCTCCCCAGAAACACAAATTACCGTGCCTTTTACGTTTGAAGAAAATAAAGCTTAACTTACATTTGCTGAAAGCTGACGAGGTCCACACAGCCTTCTTTTCTTTGTCGAGGTTTGAGCACAATTCAGCTTCTTCTGAGATGAGAACCGTTGAACGAACTTGTTCAAAACAGCTTTCAGGCGCCAGGTAAGCGGACCAATCAGAGAGCAGAACAGACCGCACTGTCGAGCGAATGGGAGAAGTTGAGCACAAAGCGGTGATCTCCGTCTTTCTTGCAGTAGCCGAACTTTGAGCTTATAATGGCAACGGTGAAGGTAAAAAATCCAGTCTTAGCAAAAAATAAAAATAAAATACATGTATAAGCAAGTACATGACTTCCTTGTTGATTCAGGTGTTTCCTCCACGTTAGTCGTGAAATATGAAGAAATGATCCAATCAAAATTGACAAAGAATAAGTAAATGAATTAAAGAGGAAATGACAATCTAAAGAAGTGGGAAAACACAAGTGAATATAAATAGATAACTAGTAAACAAAATTGGAAGTAAACAATGTGGAATCATAATTACGTAATTCCACATTAATTTCCAAATCTATTCATTTATTCATTTATTTCATTGTCCATCCATCCATCCATCCATCTTCCACTTATCTGGAGTTGGGGCAACAGCTTAAACAGGGAAGCCCAAACTTACTTCTCCCTAGCAAAAAAAATGGTAAGCTAGCTTCCAATTCATTTGGATTTAATAATCACAGAATGTAAATGTTAGTTTTTCACTGCTGAAATGTAAAAATGTTGTGAAGGATACAACTTTTTCCATTAAACATACAAAATGTGTGTTTTCCACAACAAAATACAGTATTATTTGCAATTTTCTATTTTAAAATTTACAATAATTTTCAGTTCTACATTATACAACATCATACTGTTAAATGAACAAAATATCATTGTGTTTTTCTTTACAAAATTTTTCTGTCATGATTTCACAGATTTTTACTGTTTATTTTACAGACTTTTTTTACAGTGTACCGTAGGGAGGGTGTTGACTTGTTTGTGGGTGGTTAGTTTTTTTTTCTTCTTCTTCTGTTTTTAAGTTTAAGTATATTTTTTATATTTAATAGCAAAATGCAAAGAAGCATTGCGTGAACATGGGCTTGGGGGACCAGCTGTCAGACAGGAGACCCAGTTTGTTCCAGAGACTGTCCTGAGTGAAGAAGAGTGTAAGGAAGCCATAGCACTGATTAAGCATTCAGCCGATAAGGACACAATCAAGAAGAAGATGAAGCTCACATTTGACTTCCGGCGCAACACGGTCCTCTACCCCCAACAGCCAAGCAACATACTCTCTGTCTTTCCACGTTTCAAAGATGTCAAAGGCTTGGTAATTATTTAAATGGTTATTTTGATAACTTCACAGTTATGTAAAAAAATTATGTATTTTTGTGACAAGTCAAATGAATACAATATTTGTGGCTGGAAAATGTTCAAGTTTTTCACTATCTACATTGTAGGTGGAGCAGGATTTTGTCCTGATGTTTGGAGAAGACGTGCCTGGCAAGTTTCTGGAGCAACAGATGACCACCTTCAAGAGAAAGATCATCCAACAATGCAGAAAACTTCCAACCACCAGTGACCTTGAAGAACTTCTCCTGGCTACTGACCCTCCTGAGGATGCCACTGAAGTGGATGATGACATGAGTAAGGATGACTTTTTCCACATTATGTGGGATTCAGTTGTTGTGTGAGCTTCACTTAGTGATGCACACATACCAATTTTAATTGCATAGATTTTGCTGATGGTCAATTCAAAATCAAATTTCTCTTGTCACAGGTTGGGATAATGACCTCTCATCAATTTTGCTGCTACAACACCTCATTCCTCCCTCTGCATTGGGCCGAAAGAAACCTTGGAAGATGTCTGGCTATCAACCAGAGAAGCATCTTGTGGTCTTCAAGAAGGTTTGTATTTGTTGCAAATTGTATTTGTTTTATTTGAGGTCGTTTCACTGAAGAGTTTCAGTTTTAGAGCCATATCACACATAAGATAAATGCTTTTTGCCCATATGAAAACTGTCTTGTGTATTGCAGCTATGGATTATAATGGTAATGTTTTTTTTTCTCAGACAGAAACCAGCATTCAAGAACATCTTGATGCCGTCATGAGCACACAACCCTATCTCCTGGCTGTGGGACAGAGGAAGAAAGTAGATCACCAGTTCTTCATCCTTGACAAAAATGTCATTGCTTGCAGGTCAACCTCTTCTCTTGGTGCTTTTGACGAACTGTTTAAGGCACATTATGTGTTTGCCGCAACATACAACCCTGTGTTAGTTTCTTCAAGCAACAATTAAAAAGCTTTAAAAACATTACTAAAACATTAGCGAAAAAGCATCAAAGTTACATGGCAATGCATCATGAATCATTTGGCCAGGAAAGATTCAGTGTAGGTCCAGGAAAGATGGTGACACTTTGTGAGTTAAAAGAGGGAGAAGCGATTGCTGCAAAGTTTGGAATTGTTTCAACAACCAGTGTGTTTTCTGCCAAGTGGATAAAATACTATGGTACAGAGTACCGTCCTGACTTTATTATATGTACTGAGGTAGCATGTGAGATGCCTGTATTTTGTAAGATTCAAACAATTGTTGTAAAAGATGACAGTGTTTTGCTCTGTGGAAAATTTATGGAAACCATGTGTTTTGATGACCACTACCATGCCTTTAAGGTCAAGCTGCATCCAGAAATTGTTCGAAAGGTTTTGCATATAAATGATCTGTTATACTTCAAACCATTTGATGTTCAAATGAAGTACGGTACGACAGATACTGCCTTATATGTGGTTCCATATTGCCATTTTATGCAGACATAGGATAATTTTGCTAATGGTGTTCTTAAGAGACTGAAGTTAACTGTTTGTGGACTTGAGATCGGTTGTTTGGCATGCCAGGCACCCTGGAAGCTATTTTGCAGTCAATGCAAAGTCCTCTACTGTAATAAGATGTACACCATGTCATGTTACTGTAACACTACTAAAAGTGTGTTAACTAAAAGTTAACAAATCCTTTAAATCTGCTTTAGTTCAATAAAGTTAAGTTAAATGCATTTCTGTGGTAACTTGATTTTATGCAATTGTACATTTTAACAGCATTACTGAATTATGATTGTCATTTAACTCTACAAAAGTGTAAAAATAGCACTGCATATATATCTGTGTGGAGTTGCTTTTTCACAGCAAAAGAGTAAATTGTCAACACAGTACTGTGTTAGAGTAACACTCATAGGAGTTATATGAAACTCCAGTGTTGATTGTCAATAACTCAGTGCAGTGTTGAAAAGCATGAGAATCAGAGTTAATTTGTCACCACTGTGGAGTAACTTATTAACTCTGATTAGAATCATATTTACTCTTATCAGAGTTATTTAAGTAGGAGTGTTAAGTTTTATTAACACTGCACAGTGTTAGTCAGTGTTAAAAATTAACTCTATTTTGAGTTAAATTTAACTCTGAAAATGTAACACTATTGAAAGAGTTAAATTGACACCAATTCCGATAAGGACCAAATAGACTCGGAGACAGTGTTAAATTCAACTCTAGGTGTTGATTTAACACTGCAAATTTTACTGTGAGTGACGAGGTGGAGGAGATTGATCTTTTCACAGATTATCTGTCTCATAGCAAACTGTCACAACATGGTGACATGCAATATTTGTAATATGTAATATTAAATATATATGCTGCAGTTTGAATGAAATGAACCTACATAGCATTTTTTGAGAAGTCTGGATTACCTTATTTATATTTTGCATGTTGCCTATGACTGTTGCTGGTGGAGAGAGACCTTTCAGTAAGCTAAAACTAAGAAAAAAAATTTAAGCAACCTATTTGCATACAGCATGCACACTGTTGCATGTAAAATTCACGAGCAGTAAATATTATGCTAGTATCAGTCTTGGACCAAAGAAAGCAAGACAGTTCTAAGCCTTTTATAGCCTTTTATAAGTCAAATAGACTCAAGAAATTGTAACAGCAGATGCGCAGGGGGGCCCAATTTAATTTTTTGTCATGGGGCCCAAGATTTCTGGTGGTGCCCCTGGTCCAAGCCTCTAACCCTCCAGCCGTCTCTCGCTCTCTCTCTCTCCGCTCCTCCCTCCTGCAGCTTGTAGCTTTCGTCAGCATTCTTCAAAGTGTTCTCCGCTATGCTTAATGTCTGCCTGTTTATCACAAAATGTCCCAATTAAAAGCAAAATGAGAGCATCATGTTGTGTTTCATGTTACTTCATGTTATTTTGCTCAATTAAAACAAAACAGCACACCTCAAAAACAACTGCTTATTAACTTATGACCGGAGATTTTACTGGTATTAAATGATAGAGCTAGTACGCATGGCTTCTTATAAAAGACAGTGGTTGCTGGTCGAACTGTTGCATTTGATTTATAATCTAGGACATTTTACACAAGTGGTCCAGACATTAAAAAAAAAAGCCACTTGCATTGGGACAGGACGAACAAAAAATTGCGTATCATTTATAGACTTTAAAATAAAAATTGTTTATTCAATGTTTCTACATGCCAGCAGAGCTGGAAAGAGGACAAAAAATTAGGCTACTCAAGTTAGTTTTGATAAAAATTTGCACTTAGTACCTCATTAAAATTTTACTTTATGAGCAAAACAGCTCGAAAAGGAAAAGACAGCATGTTGGTGTCAAGCTATTTTTATTTAAAGGAGCACATTTATAAATAAAGTAGCAACACAACATATTACGTGTATTTTTAATGGGACATTAATTTCCAATATTTTATGTCAGCTGCTGTTTGTTCCTTAATCAACTCTAAACTAAGCACCTGATTATCTGTTTTCAGTTTTAGGGGAGGGTTAGGGTTAGAGATTAAACTCCTGCCTTTCTCATAGTTACAATTAAACTAATGCCTTAAGTACAGCAAGATATTTTCTTTTTCTCAGAAGTTAACTTGAACTACACTTGATAGGTTTTCCTTACTCTGTCTTTCATTTGATGCAACACCATGAGATCTTAATATAAACCTAGCTGAAAGATCAATGCCATTTTTTCTGGTATTTCTTTGTTTTATCTTTACTCATTAATGAATATGATATGAACTGTAACAGAGTAACTTTACTCAAAACAAGTAAAAGTAAAAGTTCAGATTTGGTAAACAACTTAAAGGACAAATTGGACAAACTGTAATTACATCAGTATGAATAAAAGTAACTAATTACTTTCCACCCTGTATGGTAGAAAATATATATTTTTCACATTGTAAAGTGCTTCTACTTTCTGTGTTATCCATACAGGGAGCCTATAGTACAGTAAAATATTAATGTTTTTATTTGTTTTGGTTTGCACTGATGATTTTTGTCATAGTATCGGCAAGAATTTAAAACTACTTTCACCCCTGCCTCTAGCCAGTAAAAGTTCTCCAACTTTAATGGCATATCTAGTCCACAGCTCTCTTCAGCTGAATCAATATTAAAATCCCGGGTTGTTTTGTTGGGTTTTAGATGTTGTTCATTTCTCTATTTTAGTTTTTTCTTTTTCTTTTTAGATCAGCTATGTTTTTGTTTTACTATAATTCAGTCCTTTCTTAGTTATTATAGTTTATTATGCGTTGTCTCTAGTCATTACTTGCACTCCAGTTCTATTATGTCCTTTAGGTCCAGTTATTAGATCAATTTTCTAGTCCTCAGTGTTATCTCCCTCGGCCCCAGCCTCTCTTTCCTCAGTCTGCTATTGTCATGAAGTGCAGGTGGTGAGAGGTGGTGAGGCAGACGCTGTAGACCCAGGATGCGATGAATGAATGATTTTAATAATGAAAGTCCGTAACAACACAGTCCAACATGGTCCAAAACACCGGGCAGCACGGCTGAGCGGAAGCCAGGGCTCGACGCCGGTAGCAACCGGTTACACAAACTGACAAGATGACGGACTGGGTACAAAGACGACAGCACGCACGTTAGACGCTGAATTGACAAGGACCCGACGAGGAACAAGGAACACAGGTGGAGTTAAATACACAGCGGGTAATCACAGAACGAGACACACCTGGGAACAATCAAGGGGAAGACAGGACAACACGAAGACTCGGGGACACAGAAAACTCTAAATAAATACACAGAAAACACAGAACATGACAGCTATCTGCTCTCTCCCATCATATTTGTGACCAGTTAGTCAATTACCTGGTCCTTTGTTTCAGCATTCAACCTCCCAGTACTTAATAAACCCTTGTCTTTCAGTTACTCTTAGCTGGTTCCTTCTATTGCTTCCTGTTCGGCTCTTTTTCTCCTCATGTCTCTGTGTTCATAATTCTTTGGAATTATTATTTGTTTTCTGCCCTGGCCTCTTGTGGATTTTGGAAGTTTTTGATCCTTACTTTTTCATTAAACATTTTCATCATCACCTCCACTGTTGTGCATTTGGGTCCACCACCAACCAACAAACAAATCATGACAGTTTCAGTTCAGGACTCTTCCAAGGACTTTGATAGTCTTTAATTTTTGTCTGGTAACATCATTTCTTCTTTTGACTTTAGATGCATTGAGACGGTGAAAAGTAAAATCTCCAGCTTTTTTTGCAGGCACATGAAGACTTTTAGTCAAAACTGACAGATATTTATTCTGTTCACAACTTCCCTCACCTGCAAAATCTGAATTTCATCCTTGTAAGCTCCTTGCAATAAATATTTTCAAATTAGGTTTTATATGTCTGGTAGTCTGATACTCTGTTCTCCTTATATTTGTCTGCTAGCGGGAGCTAATGTCTATGGGAGCTATGCTACTTTAGCTGTTGTTAGATGAGTCCATGTAACATAAGTTAACATTTTGTAATATAAGTTACAAAACTTATGTTTTGTAACTTTTGTGAATGAAATCTGCTGACTCTACATATGTATCACATGGAAATTAAAGAAGCTTTAAATTCAGATTGTTTTCAATCCTGTTTATGTATAGTGTACAGTGAAATTTAAAATATATTTTTTAACCCAAATATAGTGGTATAATAACCCTTGTGTTGGGTTCGAGTTTCAACCCAATTTTGGGTCAATTTAACCCAACCTTTGGTTAGTTGCCATAACCTAATGTGTTGGGTCAAACCATCAACCCATCCCAGTTGAGTTAAAACACCCCAGCTTTGGATCGGTCCATATTTGACCCAGCACTGGGTTACGAATTGGGTTGTTTTTAACCCAGCAATTTTTACTGTGTTTGTTGGGTTAGTTTGACCCATAGCTTGACCACATAATTCAATTCATACTGTAGAAAGAAGAAGATGACAAAAGTGTTTCCTGAATTAACTTTAATGTTTGCTTCATTGCACACAAAGGACAGATGGAATATTTAAGATCGCCCTAATCTGTTGAAACTTTAACAAAATAGGCTCACATTTGTGGTTTCACAGCTATCTAAAGTTAACAATTACATGTCTTAAAAATTACATGGATGTTCAAATATTTACTATAATCAATTAACAAAAGAAAACACCATACAGCTGTGTATTCAAAGACAACCAAGGATTGGTTGATTAAGGATAAACCATGATGTCTACCAACAGAGCAAGTTAACTACTGTAGTTATTTTGAAGGCAGGCGCCCTGATCTGGTGGACAGCTCAGTTTGAAGTTTGAGGTTTTGGTGTTGAACCTCCCAGAATCTGATCTGCTGCAGATTGTCTGAATATGCAGAGAAAAGTACAACTAGACAGTTAGTGTTAGAAAATGTATGTTGATTTTCCTGTACAACTGATACATTGATTAACCTGACTTTGACAAAACATTACTGAACCTGAAAATTGCTTGTATCTTCATAATGTAAATGTAGAAATTTTTATTTTTATGTTGGTCAAATGTGTATGCATTGAATGTTTTGCTGTCACGGCTATTTTTTGCAGTGGTACTTAAAATAAATGCATAGCATTTATGTTTTTAACTATGTGTTTATTAGCTGTTTATTGTGTTAAAATATCAATTGAAAAATAAATTTGCTGTCCTGTGAAAATCTGAGTCATCTGAATATATTTTGAATTCTACATTAATCAACGTGCAATGAAGACAAACGGGAACACAAGGTTTGTCCTGGTTTGCAGATGAGGGGGCCAATAAAATGGGGTCTTTGTAGATTTCACACAGATCCAGACACAAATACATTTTAACCTGAAGATTCTGGAGGCTGTGTGAACATTAGACTAAACCATTATTTACGCTGAGAAGTCAACATAAATAAGGAAAGTATCTTTCAGTTTCTTCTGGTGAATAAGGTCAGCTGCACATAATGTTCCTCCCTGCAGGTCCAGATCTACCTTCATTACTGCTGAAGCACAACATATGGTTTCAGTGATAGTGACCAACATCCAGCTATATCATCTTATCAAGGGTAGTGTCCATTTGGAAATATCTGATTAAGGATTAATTGGTAAATTAACTGTAGCTAAATAGCTGTCTTCTTGTTTTATCTGATGTGTTTGCCCTATTTAGCCAAACACAAAGTCAGTTTATATACAGAGATGTATGTCAATAGAGGTATTGACAGGATAGATAAATAATGCAAAACATGAAAACATAAAAAAAAGTTTTGCGTTTGCCAGCATGCAGAGCCAACATTAAGAAGTGAACTATCTTGCCATTATTTGGTACAGGCCAAAGCTATTTTAACCATATTCATGGTATCACAGATGGATTTCTCTGACTGCCTTCATCTGACAATAAATAGAGCAGATGATCCACAACACTGCAATAAATTGTATGTTTATGCTGCAGGTTGAGGGTCACTAAAGATACATGGACTTATCTGACAGCTAAAGTAGCATAGCTCACATAAACATTAGCTCCCACGAACAGAAAAATATGAGGAGGACAGATGTTCAAACTACTAGATATATAAAACATAATCTGAAATTATTTAAAATTATTTATGTTTCACTATAATCGGAGAGCAAAGCTTGCAGGTTTAACCTGTACTTACTTCTGAGGACAGACCACCTTGTTGCTTCTTGTATGACAGCCTGTTTTTCCAGCCACCGAATCATTCAACTACCTAGTGGTCGTTTTTTAAACTATGTAATCACATCTGTACAGCTCAAAAATAAACAATATGTCTATAAATAATTTTATTATAAAGAAGTCCTGATGTATTTTGTTTTAAAAACCAAATAACGTATTTGCCACTTCGGCACAAGCACAGTGAGAAACGTTCAGAGGATTAAAACACTGGAATCAAAAATCAGATGACCCAGCTTTCCAGCAGCATTTAAATGAACCACTTACGAACAATCTGAGGCTGTCTGAAGCATGAAATGAGTCTCAAAAATCCTCATGCACTCGTAACCATATCTGAGCTTAAATGCAGTTTTGTCTGTGTATATCAGGTGACTTATTTAACTTATTTAATGTTAGTAGGCGTAGGAGAAGGTTTGAATTCGTAATTATCAGATTTGTGAGGTTGAAGTAAAATCTGTGTGTAGAAATTTAATGTTTGTGGAAATTGTATTTGTGTGTGTGTACCTTTATTTTGTATTAAATTTCTTTATATTTGTGCATGCATTTGACCACATATTTACAAGTACCTGGAGTGATGCACAAATTTTCTTTTTACGGTTTACAAATCATATTTCACAGATACAACTCCAAAGTTACACACAAAGATGCTTATGGATTATAAATCCACTATTACACACGCATAGGTATTTTGAGACTATTTTCACTCCATAGAAGCTGCATCTGGTTTGGTATTCTATTTTGGCTGTGATTCCTTCCTGAAGGAGACCATAAGCTCGCACCAATAGCTCCCTCTTGTGGGAGCCAGGTCATGTCACCCCTCTGTGCCTGCATCATCTCTCTGAAGCTTTCCCAGCTCTCATCCACCATCATTTCACTCCTGTCCAGGCTTCACAAAATCCCTGTGCACACCCTTTCATCCTTCCATCTCTTCTTCTACTCTTCCTTCTGCATCTCAGTCTAGTTTGGCTCCTGCTTCTCCAGCTCAGCCAAATGCTTCAGAACTTCCTCTTCCATTTCATTCTGATCTATTCTTTCTGCTTTACTGCCCATTCCTGAATGTGTTTCCTAATGTCAATAATCCTTACAATTTCACCACCACAGTTCCTCCTGTCCCGCCTTCCTCATCAGTCCAGTGCCCGTCTCCCGTTTCACATTCCTTACATCAACAAATTCTAAATGGTAAGTACAGTATGTAGAGTTAGCCTTACTACTTCAGCCTTCTCTAAGTAGCTTAAGTCAGCCTAGTGAATTACATTGATGTCTGCATTTATGAAGCTAAGCAATCATTCAGGTTCTTATTCTGAAGACCTAAATCCCACCAAATTTGATCTGGTGTTGTCACTATTCAGGAATATGCTCAGTGTATCCAGATCGCAGGCCCAAACTCGATAACTATTTCCATCATTCTCAACTTGGCTCTTCGATTTGGAGGCACACGCTTCTATCAATATCACATTCTGTTTGTTACCTAGGCAACAGGCTGCTTACAACAATTCAATCACAGGACATACTGGGGTTCCCTCGACTCTGAATTGTACTGCTGCATTTTTGCTGCTCATACATCTGGTTCTTGCAGTCTTCCTCCCCCCACAAGCCTGCTAACACAGCAGACTATGAATATGCAAGCCTCCGTAGCTCTGGTCTGGGCTGTTAGAAGGTGAATCGTTTACCGCATCTAGGTGTTTCTGCAGGATTGCCCTACATTCAATGTTTTGTATGTTGGTTTTACTTAGGGTAACAGAGTAAAGGGGATTGAATATATGCACACCACGCCTTTTATGGGATGCATTAGCTATATATGTAAATCCTATTCAGTACTTCATATTCATCTATCACATGAAACCCAAAAAGATTCATGAAAGTTTGTGGTCACTACAAAATGTGACCAGGTTCAATTGGTGTGAGTAGTTTTTGCAATGCTAACCATTTTTCCCTCAAAGGTTAGCCAGAGTAATGTATCAATGTAAAGTGAGAGTACACTAGTTTATACAGTACAGACCAAAAGTTTGGACACACAGTTGTGTCCAAACTTTTGGTTTGGACTGTAGGTGTTGGTTCCTTTAGTTTATGAAGGTGATGAAATCTGTTATTGGGTTCAAAGTGCATTCACATTCATTTACTGAAGGAGTGAGCTGAAATGAAAAAAACAGAACAATGCTGATCTTTAAATTGACTCCAAATGGAAACCGCATTGTGCTCCAGGATAAAGTATTCCTCTGAGGAACTTGTTCGTAGGAGCTGTCTTCTTTGTGCCAGAGCGACATGAATCTTTGTGCTCGTACAGCTTGAGTAAACATTTATATTACCCCACTCAGCTTAATATGTCTTTCCAGACTTTCTGAAGAATCTGAAGTATTTCTCTCAAGTGTTACAAAGCACTATAACTTCCAAGAAAGAGCCAGAGGCTGAGGCCTGGAGACATACCAACATTTTTAAAAGCTAGAAGTTGGTTTTATGAGCATAATCCTTTTATGTGCAAGATATACAAAAGGAACCCAAAGAGAATCCCGTCCAATTAAGCTTCCTCCTTCCGCAGAGGTGGAATACTTTGTCCTCTGGAAAATTCCACTCCACTTTGCAAGTGCTGTGCTGAGATAAGCAGCATATTATTCCTGATGGTACAAGAGAAAACAGAAAACTGGAATTGTCTGTATGAGGTTGAGAATCCAACATGACTCAGACAGCTTATGAGGGCCTTTTGCTTTTAAATGTGACTGTTGTGTTTGAAATGACTTGACTTTTCAGACTGTCTGGTCCAGTCTGGTCTTGAGTGGTTCTTACAGAGGACATGTGAAGGACAACTTTAACACTTAATGAAATATACATTGCTTTATGACCGAACTCTGTCAACTCAATCTTATGCAGTAGCAGTCTGAAGTGAGGAGGAGTACCACTTCCTGACAAAGGAGTATATAATGTTAACAGACTGAAGCTCAATATTCAAGGTGATGTTTATATTTTAAGCTGGAAAATATTTCCGGTTTATAAAATAAAATGACTGCAGAAAAGTGATAAAGAGCTCTGAGAAAAGCATTGGATAGAAGTAATCTATCTGGGTATGATCTTGAGCAGTTGGTGTTGGGGAGAGAGTAGATCTTCAAAACCAGGTCAGATAAATGTATCTAAACTGAGAATAGCTTCAGTTATTACAGCCAGGAACTAGTGAGCAGGCCTGAAATCTGGGTGTACTAATGGACTCTGACCCGAACCTTGAGAGCCACATAAAGATAGTTACAAAGTCGACCTTCTGTCACCTCAAGAACATTTCTAGGATTAAAGGACTAATGTCCCATTAAGATGTACAGAAAGTCATTCAGGCGTTTATCTTTAGTCCCATTTATTACTGCAACCGAACACTGCTGCTAGGGCTCGAGGTGAACACGAAAGCTCCTCCACGGGCTGAACCACCGGTCCAATAACCCATCAGCTAACTGGAAACTCAAACTTTACCAGCACAGACCGAGTCAGCATGTTGAGAAGTACGAAATATCATTCTTACTGCACAACGCAGTAAGATGTGTTGTGCAGTAAGTGTGTTCCTGTGAGAATTTAGTGCAGCTCAATGTGAACCACAAATGTTCACACTGAACTGCCTGAGCAGAGCAAACGTGGTAGGTTTACGATTGACTCCTACAGTACCTTGATTAATCCTACAAAGAAACATGGATCCTCATCCTCACAGTGGGTTGATATAAATGTCCGTAGGTGAGTTTATATGAGTGATTTGCGCCGAGGTAAACCTCAGAGATCAAGCCACAGCAGCGAGCACAAAGCAATCAACACACAAAGGTGCCATCTGTCTGATTGGTGAGCGCTCCCTGTTCAATGCAACAACTATAAAAAATATAAACCCATCTTTCTTTCAGGAATAATTCTGCCCTGCCAGTAAAATGCTCACCACAAAAGAGATGCTTGCAGACCAGCTTATTAAAAAAAAAAGTTTTAATAAGATCGAACAAGGCTTAGCCTGGCGGTAGGTGGGGGTCACAATACACAAGATGTCAAGTTCTTTTCTAATTTGTGCAGCTTCCCCACTTGAAAAGGGATGGATAAATCGATGCAGACTTTCGTCAACAGGGTTTTACTCAAGGACCAAAGAGTTTTCTTCATTTTTATCCTCCATTTATTTAATGTGTGTCAGGACATTTTCATGACTGGTCCAGAAGCAGGTAAAAACCGGCTGCCTCTCCGCCTGTGTACAGATTCATCCAGATCTGCACCAAGATCTCTAATCAAGAGTCGCCAAACTCCAGTCCTCTTTGTTTGGCTTTCTCTTCCACTTTTTTTTTTCATTGTCCGTCCCTCTTTTAGGTCCGTGTTGAACACAGTGAGCACATGTGTGTTTTTTTTTCCTTTTCTTTTTCTGATTTGACTTCACACAAGAGCTTATAAATCACTGAACAGCTTAGCACTACAACATATGAAAGACCTGCTGTTGGATCAAAAACAGATCTTAAGATATGATTAACTTATTGACTGAAGAATTAAATGGCAAATAATAAATACAAATTTTTAGCAGTTCTTTTTTTGTGGAATAATAAAATGACACTAAACGCACAAGTAATGTTTGTTTAAATCTATTTTCTTATCATTAGATTGAGAACTTTGTGTTCTACAGCATTTTCCACAAAGTCAACATCCCACTGAGGAAAATATCTGTTTGCAAAAGTTTAGTTTTTCTTTAATGGATGGTGGATATTAAATATAACAAATTTTGGATGACTTTGGACTCTGATTTTAAGTTTGATAAGCAGATCAACTCTGTCTTAAAGAAGAGTTTCTTTCAGTTGAGGCACATAGCTAAACTTAAGTCCATCTTAACCAGAATTTGGGAAAAAAGTTCATGCTTTCATTACAGCCAGCCTGGATTTTTGTAATGCACTTTATGTTGGGTCTCCCTTTTATGTTGCAGATTGTTCAAAATGCTGCGACTCGACTCTTTACAGGAACTTGTATAGTTTTGAACACATTCCACCAGTTTTATCCTCCCTTCAATGGCTTCCTTTGTGCCATAGAAAAGATTTTAAAATGCTTTTGATGACTTATAAATGCCTAAATGGGTTTGCACCACCACATCTCTTTGACCTACTTCAGTTCCTTCTCGGGTACAGAGATCATCTGATCAGCTGCTTTTGGCTATCCCAAAAACAAGGAAGATGCTCAGAAGAGATCTGGCTCTTGATTGTGGCTCCTAAAGTTTGGAACAACTGCCCTTTGACCTTAGAGAGACACCTTCACTTCCACTTATTAACTATCCTTTAAAAACACATCCCTTTTCACTGGCTTTGAATGCAGCTTGAGTTGTAGTTTTTCTGATACCTTTACTCAACTTCTTTTTGTTAATATCTGTTTTTTCTGTTTCAATCTTTCTTTTATGTTAAGATGGTTGGATAAAATTGTGAAGCACTTTGGTCAGCTGCTGCTGTTTTAAAATCTGACACTGACATCTTTATATTTCTTTAGATAGACTGGAACCAGCACGGAACTCAGCCTTCAAGTCTGGCGACAAGGAGGCACTGAGGACAGCGAGAGCCAACTTGAACAGTGCTATCAGGTTAGCACAGCGAACCCACAGTCAGAAAATACAGGAGTTCTTCCACGACACCAGCAACACCAGGAGTATGTGGCAAGGCATACGGGCGATCACAGATTACAATCCATCCTCCCCTCCAGTGGGCGAAGTTGATGCTGACTTTCTAAATGGACTCAATAACTTCTTTGGGAGGTTCGAGGCACTGAACAGTACTCCGGCAAAGAAAACTGTTCCCCACCAGGAAGAGGAGGCACTTTGCCTGGACACAGCCGATGTGTTGAAGACTCTGAAAAGAGTCAACCCACGGAAGGCCCCAGGCCCTGACAACATACCTGGGCGGGTGTTCAGGGAATGCGCAGGTCAGCTGGCTGGTGTCCTAACAGACATTTTTAACACCTCACTGGACCAAGCCACAGTGCCAGCCTGTCTCAAAACTGCCTCCATCATTCCGGTGCCAAAGAAACCTCAAGTCACCTCTTTCAACGATTACCGGCCTGTGGCACTGACTCCCATCATGATGAAGTGCTTTGAAAGGCTGGTAAAAGAACACATCGTCTCCAGACTCCCCTCCACATTCGACCCGTTCCAGTTTGCCTACCGCCGAAACCGCTCCCCTGAGGACGCCATTTCCTCCGCCCTACACCTGAGCCTGGCTCACCTGGAGGAGAAGAACACTCTTGTGCGGATGTTGTTCCTGGACTTCAGCTCAGCGTTCAACACAATCATCCCACAGCATCTGGCAGGAAAACTGGGACACCTGGGCTTCAGCGCCCCCCTGCGCAACTGGCTGCTAGACTTCCTCGCCGACAGACCTCAGTCAGTCCGGATCGGACAACACACCTCCGATGTCATCACCCTCAGCACAGGCTCCCCTCAGGGCTGCGTCCTGAGCCCTCTGCTGTTCACTCTGATGACACACGACTGCGCCCCCAGGTTCGCCACCAATCACATCGTGAAGTTCGCGGACGACACAACGGTGGTGGGCCTCATCAGAGACGACAACGACCTGGACTACAGAGAGGAGGTGGAGCAGCTGGTGGACTGGTGCAGAGACAACAGCCTGATCCTGAACATTGACAAGACGAAGGAGATGATCGTCGACTTCAGGAAGAACTGGCCCAGCAACGCTCCACTGCTCATCAACAGCTCTGCTGTGGAGGTGGTCAGCAGCACTAAATTCCTGGGGGTGCACATCACAAACAACCTCACCTGGACTGTGAACACCACGTCTCTGGTCAAGAGGGCACAGAAACGCTTGTATTTCCTGCGGAGGATGAGAAGAGCACACCTGTCCCCGCCCATCCTCAAGACGTTCTACAGAAGCACCATAGAGAGCATTCTGACCAGCTGCCTCTCTGTGTGGTGTGGAGGCTGCAGCGCCTCCGACTGGAAGAACGTGAGAAGAGTGGTGCGGACAGCAGAGAGGATCATCGGGGCCCCCCTTCCCTCCATTCAGGACATTTCATCCCAGCGCTGCGTGTCCCGAGGCCGAAACATTGTCAGTGACCCCTCACATCCCCACCATGGACTGTTCTCCCTGCTGCCCTCTGGAAAGAGGTTCCGCAGCATCCGGTGCAGGTCCACCAGGTTCCAAAACAGCTTTTTCCCACTTGCCATCAGACTGCTGAACTCTTAACTGGACTGCACTCAAAAACTGGTCTCCACTTCATACCTTGCACATGTACATAGCTAAATAACTTCTATTTTACTGTCATTCCTGCACTCTATATTTTATATTTATATTTTATATTGCATTTTATTTTATTCTGGAGTAACCTCATAACATTGGAACCTCAAAACATTGTTCTGAGCCGTATGCAACGAAATTTCATTCTGTATACACCCTGTGCATGCAAAATGATAATAAAGTCAGTCTAAGTCTAAGTCTAAGTCTATCTGGAGTCATGTCTTTGGTTCTTGGATGAGTTTGGATGTCATTGTTACCTGTTATCACCACCAACTCTCCTTAGTTATCCCTCATCTTGCTTCCAGTTTAGAGTGTCACACTCTGTTTCAGTGAGAAACAGAGTGTCTTAGATTCAAGCTGCTGGTCCTGCAGCTTGAATCTAAGAACTCTTACTAAAATGCTCCAAAGAATTTCTTAGTTAGTGCCAGATCCTCAGCTGTGTGTTCTAAATGTTTCCTTGTTGACTCGTTCACTTTGCCTCTTAGCAGATGATTTAGTCATTTTTAAATGGTTTTGTTGGCTCTAGAGGCCTTAATTTGACAGTTGTCAGATAGGAAATTGGGTTGCAAGAAAAGAGAAAGACATGCAGCAAGGTCATCAGCCCAGTACTCGAACACATGATGGCCACGTCTAAGGCCTTGTTGTGAAACCTGGTGTAGAGTGGTGAGATCTTTCCAGGTTAACGCAGAAAACAAATTATAAAGGCCTGAGAGACATAAGTGATCTTTCATTTTTATTTACTGATAATTAAAATATATATATTCTTGCATTTTGAATACTGATTAATTATAAAAATTGTATTCTTGTATTTTGATTTATTATAAAAATAATAAATCAATTTATAAAATTTATAAAAATAAGGTTTTTTTGTACTTTGATCTACTGATGATTATGCAGAGTTGATGTAATAAAGAGCAGATCAAGAAATGAATAACATGATGGATAAATGGTGAATAGAATTAAAGTCAGATGATTATTATAAGAAGTTGTTTGAATTAAAACAGAAAAATTATTATGTTTAATGATTTATGATGAGCGTACAGAATTTTAACTGAAGTAATAATACATCGTGTGAAGCAAAGTGACATGCTGTTCCCAGACTATGTTATAATTAGAGCAGAAGTCAGGGCCAGAGCTGAGCGGAAAGGCAGGGTAGTTCCAAAGAGGAAGTAAAGTGTTTTCTTTGAAACTAAGTTAGGGAAGTGAATCCAGATGGTCAGTGGACAAACAGCAAAAGGAACACCTTTTGGTTGTACTTTTCCATGGCACCATCAAACATTCGAGAAGTCACGTAAGCCATCACCCATACACAACTATGGGTTAAGAGAGTATAAAAACCCATGAAAAGAGGAACAAAGTGTTCTTAGTCCACGGTGCTGAAGTCAAGTCACCAAGAGGATGCAGATAGAAGATTAGCAGAGGACCGCACCCTGGAGCCACGGGGAAGTTGAGACTCCTCACTGCTAGAAGGGACAAGATCCATCGACCCTCAGCCCTGGTTCCTGATTCGACCGCCGCTCTGTGCTCAACCCAAAGATCTCAAGGCTGCTGCAACAGACTTGGTGAATGGACAAAGATCACCGTGATGAAGATCTGAGTATTCGGAAGACAACAACCAGTTCTGCTTTGCTTATATTCAGAAGAGGATTATGCCCTAAAGACAAAGGACATTGAAGTTTTCTGTTGCCGAGATCATCCATCATCTGGGTATGAGTTGAACTGCACCCCAAAGCCTCGCTCAGTAAATTAGTGACACAGTTTAGGGAAAGACGTTAGAATATATTGAAGGTGGTTTATGATGATTTTAATTTTTATTCTTAATAATCATAATTAATCTGCCTGTCACTTATCCTTGCTAAAGCTTGCTTAATAAAGATGCATTAAAATTCTAATAAGATTTGTGGACAGTGAAATTAATTGTGTCATCTATTATTTTATGGTTCTCCTAATTAGTGTAAAACCTATGAACATGTTTCTAGAAATGTGGTGGCTTCGGAAATTCCTTTAGTGTTGGTAAAATAATGACCCTGGGGCTTATGTTGAGCCACTAAAAATGATCTAGTCTGTAACAAGTGCACGTTGTTGATAGAGGGAGAGCTGCCGTTAACAAGAGTGGTTATTGAAGTTATGCGGTTGTGAGGGCTACTCAGCTGATTTCTTCTTAACTGAAAAGGGTCATAACTCTTGGACTGTAGGTAGGTTAAGGCTAGATGAATCTCTCTCAACACCAGCTTAGACAGATTATCTCTCCTAGACCTGTTTCAGGGTAAGACTCAAGAGTTTAGAGATTTTCCAGATCCATTAGATGGAGAGCTGGTCAGTATTCAGTCCTTGGGAGTTGTGAGGTTTAGGGCGGGGTTGGCTATTGTGCAGTAACCATACATGGTTTGTACTTTACCCCTGTGCCACTGCTGCAGCCAAGTTTTTTTATGACCTCTACTCTAAAAAGTCAACCGTGCTAAACCCACACAAATTTATAAAACAGTACAATCCATCCATCTATAACTTACACCTTTACACCTAGTGACATTGGGAGGGGTACTGGTGCCTATCTCCAACTGTCAACAGGCGAGAGGCGGGGTACACCCTGGACAGATCACCAGTCCATTGCAGGCACAATATAATTTATACAATAAAATACAAATGTAAGTTTTTTTAATTAAAGGATTTAATTAAACAGTTTTTTTTCTATTACAATTGTTGGCAGCAGAACTATTTGCAATGAAGAAATTATCAACAAATGAACAAATATCCTGACTTTTTGTTTACATTTAGATGAAGATTTGAGTGGAGTTGTAGATGCAAATTCAATCAAGGCTCAGCGTTGTTCTTTGGTTCAAACAGATATTTATTGTGGACATGTCTTTCTTTACATGCTTTACCAATGTCTCCATAATGCAGTTAGAACCAAAAGAGGAAAAATACCTAAATTAGCTCATGGGAAATATAGAATATTTACATAAAAAAGAGACAAGTAACCAATAAAATTGTACTTCATTGACCACTCTTAACTCCAGAAAAAAAGATAAAGATAATTTAATACAGCCTTTCTCACACAAAAAGACACATTTTGTCTTCTGGGGAATTTCTTGTAATCTGTGTCTTGCAAAAGCATGTCAGGCACAACCCCTAAGTCAGTATTACCCCATGGGCGACAATGTGGCATGAGGAACAAAAGATAAGGTCCCCCTTAGATCTTAATTTATTTTTTAACTAAATAAACTGTCAAGAAAACTGGCATGGGGTGTGAGATCTTTCCGGGTGCACGCAGAACAGGTGCACGAAGGCCTGAGAGAAAATAAGCAATCTTGTGGTTTGATTAAAAGTTAATTAAGTTGAATATGTAGGAATACAATTGGTAACAATAGTATAAGTAATCACTCAATAACTTTCTGCAAAGTATTTCTGAATAATGAATAAGCAATCTTGTGGATTGATTAAAAGTTAATTAAGTTGAATATGTATGAATACAATTGGTAACAATAGTATAAGTAATCACTCAATAACTTTCTGCAAAGTATTTCTGAATAATGATCTGTAATGATTTAACTATGTAATGATTATGGTTGATGATTTATAATAAGTATGAAATGTGATTAATTCCTTGATTAATTCTGAATGAATATCAGAGCTGTGATGATTTGAAATCAATTCAAATGTTTAATGGGTTAGATGTGTTTAATGGTGGTAATGAGAGAAAATAGTGAGTTATAGGAAAGAGAGGAGAATAAGGTTAAGTCAGCAGGATGGGTGTAGTCCTGCTGGCAGGAGATGTCGCAAGTTGGGGAGAGAGGGGACTTTCCGTACGAATCAGCAAAACCAAAAGCTACCCACACACACAGATGGGGGAGACAAAGCAGAAGTTCAGAAAACAAATAGTAAAGCAAACTCCACATACACACAAATGGACGTGAAAAGTATAAAAGAAGCCTGAAAAGAGGAAGCGATCGTTCTTTGTCCGCGGCGTTGGAGACAAGTAACACGGAGAAGCAGATTGAGCAAAAGGACTGCACCCAAGAGCCACGGGAAGCTGAGACTTCGCGCCGCCAAGAAGGGACAAGATCCTACTACCACAGCCCTGGTTCCTGATTTGACCGTCGGTCCTGACTCTACCCAACGATCTCAAAAATATGCAACAGACTTGGAGAGAAGACCAAGATCCCTGAGGGAGAAAGAGCTGGGTTTTACAAAGGATTTGGACCCGTTCAGCTTGCGTCTATTCTGAGGAGGATTTTTCCACACAAGGATAAAAGACTCTGACCAAGGACTCTGGACGTCACTGTTGTCAAAGATCCAGTATCACCTGGGCGTGAGTTGAATCTGCTCCCTAAAATTCCATCTTAGAACTTGCGACATAGGTTAGGGAAAAGAGGCAGGGTAGTATAATTATACATGTTGATTTTATTACACTGCTTTTGAATTATATACAATTGATTAATGATTTGTATGTCACATATCCCTGCTTAAGCTTGCTTAATAAATTTATATTATAAAATTCTAATGAGGTTGGTGGACATTGGAATTAATTGAGTCAGTAGATCATTTTTCAGTTCTTTTAATTGAGGTAAAACTAATGTACATGATTCTAGTAAATAGGAGGCTTCATAATTTCCTTTAGTGAGTGTAAATAATGACCCTGGGACTTATATCTAAGTCTCTAAATTTAATCTAGTCGGTTCCAAGAGCGAGTTATATTTTAGAAAGCGAACTACCGTTAACAGGAGCGGTTATGGGAATTATGCAGCTGCGAGGGCTACTCAGCTGATTGTTTCTTAACTGTAAAGGGTTGTAGCTTCTGGATCGGAGGTAGTTAGAGCTAGACGAATCGCTTTCGCCACCAGTTTGAATAGATCATCTCTTATAGATCACTTTTAGGGTAATACCCAGGTCTTAGAGATTTTCCGGACCTGTTAGACAGAGAACTGGTCAGTAGTCAGCCCAGGAGAAGTTGTGAGGAAGTGGGCGGGGCTGGCTATTGTGCAATAACAGACAAAACAAACTCAAAGTTATTAATTTATTGTTGAACATTTTATATCAAATATATATTTAACTAGAAAAATTGCTGTTCCTAGTGAAACAGCTGTGAGAATGCATATCTGCACAATGATTGCTGCAGAATATGCAAGAAAAAGCAGAACAAAGCACAAGAAGTAGAAAACAAAGCAGAAGAAAGCTACAGCCATAGGCGTAAATCCCAGGGTGGTTCGGGGGGGTCCGGACCCCCCCAATCTTGGAAAAGTCTAGAATTGTCCCCCCCAAAAGAAATCATTGAAGAAACGTTTGCATTTAAATAATATCAATATGAAAAGACAAAAGAAACCAAAAAACCAAATACTGTAAATCTGCCATTTATCTCAGAAAAAAATAAGAATACATTTTTAGGTCCCCCCTACCGGTTATTTGGTTCAGTCCAAAGTGTAGGAGGAGCAACAGCAGCTCTGAACAGCACAGGCTGGTCAGAGCCGCTGAAGTGAGGAGCTAACTGTTAGCTGTGGCTCTGCAGCACAAAAAAACCTCCAATAAGCAAAAGACATGTAAACATTTTATTTACTTTCACTGCTCAATAGAGTGAAACACATTAACAATAAAAATCAGACTGCAGTTTGTTGTTTCATTACTTTGATTGAATCATGATAAGCTGCTTTACTAGCAAAACTGCTACACTGCTTTCATAGACTTAAGCTTTTTTGTCAAAGTTAGCAAATATTCATATTGAGATTCTTTAACTTTAAGTTAATTAGAAGAGTTTGAAATGGGAGGGAGGGGCTGAGCAAGAGGTCGACAGTTCTGTGTAGGAGCCGAGAACAGAAGAGAGAACAGATAGAAAAAACAGAAAGCTCCCTTTATTTCTCACTGTCTTCAACATAGAGAGCCTTTAGACCCACAAAATAAAATCTGAATATATTTCAATAAAAACCCTGGTGCTTTAAGTGTTACGTTTAAGTCATGATACTCCCCAGATATTCATTTCTACCTACTTGTTTGTTATCAGTTATCCAGGACATGACGAAACTAAAAAAGGCATAAAAATTAAGCAACTGAACAAGTTATTATTTAAATAGCCCATAACTTGTATTGGGAGCCATTTCAATAAATCAATGTTAATGTGGAATTTTATTAAGAGCAGTTACTCATTAAAGCTTTTGTATGTAGAACCTTAAATTTTTGTAAAGGTGAAGCAGAGATTAGATCAGTCAGACTGAACAAAACTTGTATCTAAGCAACATTTGAATTTTAGTTTTACTTCTCCTCAAAATAAAACATGTTTGATGTGGATTACTAGTCATTTTTGGTCCTGCAGTTTCAATGTGGTTTAAAAACTTTTTAAACCATATTTTACGTTACAGTTCACTGTAACTTCGCCGACCCCCACAAAATTGCTCTTAAGAAATTTTCCTGTTTATGGTCCCCCCCAATAATGAGATGGGATTTATGCCGTTGGCTACAGTCATGCATTACGCCTCCTCTTTGGCTAAATAGTGAAATTTTGTCAAAGATATAGAATATTCAGCAGAAGCAGAAGTTTGTATGCAACCTGAAATAGTTGAAAAAGTGGAAAAGTAAAACATAGCAAAATAAATAGCATAGATTGGCAGAAGCAGAAATTTGAATTCAACTTGAAGTATTTGAAAAAGTACAATAGTAAAATATAGTGAAAGATATAGCATAGATTAGAAGAAACAGAAGTTTGTATGCAATCTGAAATAGTTGAAAAAATATGGCGGTAAAATATAGCAAAAGATATAGCATAAATTAGCAGAAGAAGCAGAACATTTTGATATATGAATTGCTAAAATTGATTAAAGTTTGCAGAAGACCTTTGTAGACAATAAAACCAGTTAAGGCAAAAGGTATCTGCCAAAAGGCAGACAAGCAGAATACTGTCACACAAATAGAAACAGAGCACAAGAGAGAAATACATTGAAGAAATAGGAGAAGGTGTGACATGTTAAAGTTAGCAGAACTATTGAAAATTTTAGATATTTTAGGTGCTCAGTAGCTGCCATTTGCTTTTGCAACTGTCACATGTGACAACCATCCTATCACTGACTTCTTTGTTCGCATTTGTGCTAACTAGCATATGTAGTTACCAATGTACTTTTGAGGAATAATTTGAAATCCATTGTTTAAAGACAATTGGAACAGAATATGTGACATCGTGATATAAAAAATCCAAATACCTTTGACCTCTATGTCAAATTGCTAAAATAAAGACATACTTATTCCTTGACAATTATTTGGAAATTCACACACAAACATTTTTCAACAACTAAGGGACGAGATTTACCGACTGTGACAACCAACCCATGTGTCGACAACTTAGCCCATTTTCCTCTATCAGTAGACTCTGACTGGTTTCTATCCAGCTGAGTTGGATATATCACCCTGACCTGAGCACACTGTGTTCTTTGTTGATCAGGAAGACTTACAGCAGCAGGAAAAATCTGTGATCACTCTGAACCTGAGATGAATCATCACTCTGCTGGTTGATAAGCTAAAGGTGTCAGAACAAGCCCTGCATGGCAGATTCTTGAGAGGCATATCTCCTTCCATGGCTGCTCGTCACTTCTCTCTGATGACCTGTGTGCGTGCGTGCGGGGGTGAGTGGGTGTGTGTGTACTGTTTACTTCCTTTGAGTATGAGATTTTAAATATTGTAAATTGCTCTCTTCAGATGGGATTCTTCCCCACTCCCTTTAAAATGGCAGTGGTGAAGCCCCTTCTGAAGAAGAATAATGTGGATCCTAGTGTTTTTAATAATTACAGACCTGTATCCAGCTTACCATTTTTAAGCAAAATTTTAGAAAAGCTTGCTTTTATTCAATTAAGTACTTTTTTAAATGACACTGGCATTTTAGAAAATTATCAATCTGTTTTTAGGACAAACCACAGTACAGAGACACCCCTTTTAAAAATTGTAAATGATTTTAGGTGTAATCTATATTCACACAAGCTCTCAGTCATTGTGCTGTTGGATCTGTGTGATGGCTTTGATACAATGGATCACCATCCATCCATCCATTTTCTAACACCCTAGTCCCTAACGGGGTCGGGAGGGGTGCTGGTGTCTATCTCCAGCAAACGTTTCGGGCGAGAGGCGGGGTACACCCTGGACAGGTCGCCAGTCCCCAGCCACTTGTTCCTGTGTTGCAGGGCTACACAGAGACAGACAGGACAAACACACATGCACACACACAGGCCCACCCCCGCACACACTCACACCTAGGGAGAATTTAGAGAGACCAATTAACCTGACAGTCATGTTTTTGGACTGTGGGAAAGTGGATCACCAAATTCTTTTGAATAGTTTACAGCATCTGGTTGGTCTTTCTGGTATTGGCTCTGGGCTGCCCAATAAAAGTGTCATAATGGACACCGGCAGAGTTTAAACCCTTAAATCTCAGCCCGGCAAATTACAATGGAAAAACGGCATTCGGGTGTTCCAGGGCAGGATAAGGGGTTAAAGAACTCCGAGCAAATCTCATCTACCCCCGGGGCCTTAACAACGAGAATCTCTTTAACCACCTCGGTGACCTCGTTCCCAGAGATTGGAGAGCCCAACCCAGAGTCCCCAGGCTCAGCTTCCTCAATGGAAGGCATTTTGGTGGGATTGAGGAGGTCTTCGAAGTATTCTGCCCACCGGCCCACAACGTCTCGAGTAGAGGTCAGCAGCACACCATCCCCACTATAAACAGTGTTGGTGCTGTACTGCTTCCCCCTCCTGAGACACCAGATGGCGGACCAGAATCGCCTCGAAGCCATGCGGAAGAGTCTTTCTCCATGGCCTCTCCAAACTCCAAACTGCCATGCCCGAGTTTTTGCCTCAGCAATCACCCGAGCCACATGCCACTTCGCCTGCCGGTACCCATGAGCTGCTTCTGGAGTCCCACAGGCCAAAAAGGCCCAATAGGACTCCTTCTTCAGCCTGACAGCATCCCTCACCGAAGGTGTCCACCAATGGGTTCGAGGGTTGCTGCCGTGACAGGCACCAACAACCTTGTGGCCACAGCTCCGATAAGCTGCCTCAACAATGGAGGCACGGAACATGGTCCACTCAGACTCAATGTTCCCCACCTCCCCCGGGAATGTGTTCAAAGTTCTGCTGGAGATGGGAGTTAAAGCTCCGTCACACAGGGCATTCAGCCAGACGTTCCCAACAGACCCTCTGGGCCTGCCAGATCTGACCGGCATCCTCCCCCACCACCAGAGCCAACTCACCACCAGGTAGTGGTCAGTGGACAGCTCCGCACCTCTCTTCACCCGAGTGTCCAAGACATACGGCCACAGATCCGATGAAACGATGACAAAGTTGATCATCAAACTGCTGCCTAGGGTGTCCTGGTGCCAAGTGCACATATGGACACCCTTATGCCTGAACATGGTGTTTGTTATGGACAATCCCTGACGAGCACAGAAGTAAAACAACAGAACACCGCTCGAGTTCAGATCGGGGGGGCCATTCTTCCCAACCACACCCCTCCAGGTTTCACTGTCATTGCCCACGTGACCGTTGGAGTCCCCCAGCAGAACAAAGAAGACCCCAGGAGGGGCACTCTCCAGTACCCCCTCTAAGGACTCAAAGAAGGATGGGTAATCTGAACTGTCGTTCAGCCCGTAAGCACAAACAACAGTCAGAACTTGTCCCCCCGCAAACAGGCGGAGGGAGGCTACCCTCTCATTCATCGGGGTAAACCCCAACGTACAGGTGTGAGACCGACTATTTCTAGCCGGAACCTCTCAACCTCACACACTAGCTCCAGCTCCTTCCCCACCAGAGAGGTGACATTCAACGTCCCAAAAGCCAGCTTCTGCAACCGAGGATCGGACCGCCAAGGCCCCCTCCTTCAGTAGCCACCCATCACACATCGCACCCGACCCCTTTTGCCCCTCTCATAGGTGGTGGGCCCATGGGAGGGGGGACCCATGTTTCCTCTTTGGGCTAAGCCCGGCCGGGCTCCATGGGTAAAAGCCCAGCCACCAAGCGCTCGCTATCATGCCCCCCCTCCAGGCCTGGCTCCAGAGTGGGGTCCCGGTGACCCACGTCCGGGCGAGGGAACACCAAGTCCAAAGTTCTTGTCCATCAAAAGGGGTCTTCAGGCTGCGCTTTGTCTGGTCCCTCACCTAGGACCTGTCTGCCTTGGGTGACCCTACCAGGGGCATGAAGCCCCAGACAGCATAGCTCCTAGGATCATTGGGGCACTCAAACCCCTCCATCACGATAAGGTGGCAGCCCAAGGAGAGGCTATTTTAGGTCTACTACTTTTTAATTTGTACATGTTGCAACTTGGTGGAGTCATCAGGAACCATGAAATCAGCTTCCACAGTCATACTGATGACACTCAGCTATACATCTCGTCTCATGACAATCTCCAGCGAATTACTCCACTTTTTAATTGCATTTCATACATAAAGACCTGCATGACACAGAATTTTCTCCAGCTCATCCAGGACAAAACAGAAGTTTAAATCAGTGGACCAGAGGATCAGAAAGAAATTATAATTCAAAAATTACAAACTGCATCTTTTAAACCTTCAAAACAAGTCAGAAGCCTTGGTGTTCTCCTTGACTGTGAGCTCACTTTTATTCTGCATATTACACGAATAGTTAAAACAGGATTTTATCATCTAAAAAATATAGCCAGAGTTTGCCCTATTCTCTTCTTGCTATTACTGAGACTCTGATGCTTTTAATTCCAGCCATATAGACTATTGTAATGCCCTGCTTTCTCATCTCCCTAAGAAACGCTACACAGCCTTCAGCTGTTTCAAAACTCTGCTGCTCCAGTGCTAACCAATACCAGAAGGCAGATCACATCACACCTGTTTTAAAATCATTGTATTGGTTCCCAGTATGTCTCAGGATTGATTTAAGATTTTTTTTTACTGGTTTTTAAATGTCTTAATGGTCTTGCACCATCTTAACTTGCAGAGCTGCTATTACCTTATGAACTTCTGTGGACCCTGGGGTCCTCTGGCACCGGACTACTAACAGTTCAAAGAGTCAGAACACGTTGATGGTGAAGCTTCTTTCCAGTATAATGGACCCTGTTTGTGGAACAGTCTGCCAGAGAACCTGAGGGCTGCAGAAAATGTTGCTGTCTTTAAGAGCAGCTCAAGACCTGACCTTTAACCGTATTTCCTGAATTCAATCATTTCTATTTCTGCCTTGCCTTCTATGTCTTGCAGATGTGTGTTTTTCCATGTGGGGTGGGGGTGGGTAATTGTTTGAATTGGTTTGTTTTTATTGATCTGTACAGCACTTTGAGCTGCTTTTAGTATGAATGGTGCTCTATAAATAAAATTGATTGATATGTCAATTTATTTTTGTTCATTTGTGTTTTCATTATGTCACAAGTCTCTTTATTCATTTATCTCTTACTGCCCTCTAGTGGGTAAAAGGCTGGAGGACGTCAATTGATTTGACTAAAAAATTCCACTAGAGGTCACTCTAGTGGAAATATGCAAGGAGAGCTCCCAAAGAGATCTGAGTTCTCATGGGAACGCAGGAGTTTATAAATGCAACAAATTTCACATAGTCATGCAGATAGATCTTTATATCACACAAAGAGTCATTATATAAATAAAAATAAAGCATCCTCAAAGAGCTGTACAATGAACAAAAATGGTCTATTTTGTGGTCTTAAAACATTTCTTTACACAGTAGGAGAGATGTACCCATCCATCACTGTTTGTAATATGTGAGAATTGCTAGAAACTCCCCAGAATTAGTAAAATATATCAGATGAGCCCATCCACTTCAACTGAGCATCAGTTCAGCCTTGCTTTTAGCATTTCAGGAGGGAAGTACTAAAAGGCTCAGCTTTGCATATCCAGTTTGTCCACCCAGAGCTACTTATAAAAATAATATTTAATATTAACCCTTTCTAGACTATTGTTGCTGAATTGGCTGGAACGACTTTGGCTTCTAAAAGAGCTCAGGTACCTATTAAAGTTGCAATATGTAGTTTGTTTGTTTTTTTCTCCCCTCCAGGGGGTCTTTTGTGGGCTCTAGTGTCCCTTATATGAAAGTAGGCTGACAGGAAAGGGGGAAGGACATGCGGCAAATGTCGCCGGGTCCGGGAATCGAACCGCGTTGAGGACTCAAGGCCTCCAAACATGGGTCACGTTTGGAGACCACCACAGCATGCCCTGCAATATGTTGTTTTTAATAAAAAATACACATTTTCTTTACATATTTGTCAAAACTGTCAATATGTCATGATATTCTTAGCATTAATCAATTACAATATCTAGCACAAGTGCAACATTAACATTTAAATTTAGGATTTAATTGACAAGTATTCTTTGTAAAAGTGCCTATTTCAATTTTTACATGATCATAGCTATAATGTGATGCTATGAGTTTATCTTTGTGTTGAGTTCAGTTTGTTCACAAATACATCTTAACAAATCATAACCAATTAACACACACACATCAACCTGTTGTACCTGGACGCCTGTTATTTTAAAACAGTGTTGCCTCTATAAGAAAGAAGAGTGACACTTCATTAGTTTCTGCAGTATGTACCTGTGTGTGATTTTTCTGACCTTGAATGCTTCCAAACACACAAAATTTTCTTTCTTGTAAATGAGAGAACAATTTAGGACCCTTCTTATACTGAGCTGTTTGACAATATATGGTATCTGGTGAGGGAGGGGTTGTGCTCTAGCTCTCACACTAGAACACATCAAAAATGAAAGCAGGATTCTTCCTTTATTTTTTTGGGGAGGCTGCATCTATATTATCGTTGGTGCGCAACTGGTTCTGTCTAGATTTCTCCCTCTGCATTCTCCAATCTAAAAATAATCAATCCTTAAAATGCACTTTTGTTGTTTTTAAATGCAAATAAAAAATCTCTTTACTTATTATCCATTAATAAATCTTTGATTCATCCTGTATTCACCTCTCTGCTGTGTGGAGTCTAACTGTTCTCCCAGTGCATTTTGGGGTTCTCCCCAGGTACTCCAGCTTCCTCTCATCTTCCAGAAACATGTTTGTTGAGTTTCTTTGTGTCTCTGTTAGTCCTGGGAGGAACAGAAAAACTGTTGAGTCTGCCTCTTCATCACCTCTTCGAGTTCTTTCCTGAGATAGGCTGCAGATGCATTATGTCACAAGCCAAACATTCATTAAAATGTAATCTTTAAATGCCACTTTCTAACTGAATTTGGTCTGAAGGAAAATTAAAGACTGGATGACATTAATTATTGGTCAGTTCCACCAATTAAAGTGGAGGTATAATGTATTTCTCTAGGCACATTTAGCTATTTTAAAACATAATCAAGTAATTATGTTATGTCCAGTTGTTATAAAAATTTTGTATATATCAAACATATACAAAAACTTCTGGTTCTGGTTCTGCTCTGCATCTGCAGAACCAGAACCAGAACTAAACATGGAGGAGCAGCATTCAGCCTATTTGAACCACATATCTGGAACAAACTTCCTGAAAACTGAAAAACAGGCAAAACATTTAGTTCTTTTAAATCCAGACTAAAAACCCAGAGTTGCTTTTAAACCATAATAAATAAAAAACTAACCAACATTTTGATGTGCAATGATGGCACTTAGCAAAACGTAATGTTCCAATTGTTGGCTGTGTGTTCTACTTTGTATTTTTGTGTTTTTATGATGTAACGCATTTTGAACTGCCTTGTTGCTGAAATGTGCTATGCAAATAAACTTGATTGATTGATTGATTGATTGATTGACTGATTAAAAGAAATTTTACTTCGCAATCTGACTCCTACTCTTTTTACTAAACATAAGTTATGTTTTATAAATCTGATTTCTGATTACCTAATTCTACAAATTGTTTATTTTGACCAATGTAGCTTTTAAGCCAGGTTAGTGCTTCCCCTCTAATTCATTAAATTACCCGTTTTTTAGTAAGACGTCATAATTGATGGTATCAAAAGTTTTTTTGAGATCTAGAAATACACCAATTGCAAATTTCCTTTTATCCATACTGTCTATGATTTCTTCTGGTAACGCCATCAGTGCCAATGAAGTTGATCTGTTTTCTCTAAAGCCATATTGACAATCTGTCAGAATGTTTTGCTTATTAATAAAATTATCTAACATTTTACTAACCACTTTTTCTGGTATTTTAGAGAATTGACAAAGTAGGGACACATGTCTATAATTATGAAAAGCATGCTTATCGCCAGATTTAAATAGAGGAACAACCTTTTCAATTTTCATTGTATTTGGAAATGTTCCAGTTATGAATGACAAGTTGCAGATGTAAGTCAGCTGGTCTGCAACATCATCGATTATCTTCTTAATATGTGACATGTTAATTTCATTCCAGTGCATTGATTTTTTATTGTTACAATGGTTAACTATTTCCTTAATTTCTATTGTGTCTACAGGTTCTGGATGACGTATTCCATATTATATAATTTTCCAGTGTCCTATCCTGTAGGTTTGAGTCATTTATTTGTTCTGCTAACTTATTTACAAAATATTAATTAAATCCATTGTCCATCATTGAATCCATTAAAACCATATCCCAGCCATTTCATTCATGGTTTTGTCATTAAAGATAAAATATTCAGGGTGAGCAGTTTCGGATTAGAATTCTTTCTTATCAAGTTATATGAAGTTTTCCATATTCTTTTAATGTTTTGTTTATTATTTTCTAATTATAGAATAATATCCCTTTTTACATTTTCTCATAATAATAGTTAATTTATTTTTAGAGGTTTTACATTTTTGCTCTGCTTCAAACATTTTATATTGTATAAATTGTTTATATAGATTATTATTTTTCATGCATTTTGTAATCCTTTAGTAATCCATGGCTTATGTTTGTGTTTTTGCCTGTATTTAAAAAGTACAGTTGGACATTTTTTTATCACAAAGGGTTTTAAATATTTTGAGAAATATCTTAAAAGCTTCATCAATAGTTTTTTCTTCATGCAACACTTTCCAGTTGTGTGATTGTAAATCATTTTTAATGCACTTATTGAGTCTTCTGACTTTATTCTTTTGTAAGAGATGTTGGTGACCTCATTTACTTTTCTGCAAACCTCTTCTAGAATAACAAACACTGGCAGATGGTCACTAGTATCATTTATAAGAAGTCCAGTTCTCAATTTACTTTCCATGTAATTAGTAAATATATTGTCAATCAGGATCAATCCTGTGTGTTGCTATTCTACTTGGTTTAGTAATTAGTGGATATAAACCTAAACTGAGTATCAATAAAGTTAGTTGTCCTTTTAACCTTGTTTGGATTCAATTTGTCTATATTAAAGTCTCCACAGATGAAAATGATCTTTTGATAAATCTTGGCAAACAATGTTTCCATGTAGTTTGTAAAGACTTCAGTGTCAGATGCTGGTGCTCTGTACACACAGCTGACTACGATATTTTTCTGCTTCTCAAACTGGATTTCAATAGTAATGCATTCCATTACATCATCAATTGACACTGCCATATCTTCTACCACCTTGTATTTTAGTTCATTATTTATGTACAAAGCTACACTTCCCCCTTTTTCATTCTTTTTATTAACATAATGGAACTCATACTCTTCAGAGGGAAGTCTGCTGCCTTCTCAGAGGTGAGCCACGTTTCAGATATTGCTATAACAATGAAGGACTTTTTTAGTTGATATAAATACTCTTTGATGTTTTCATAGTTAGTGTGATACACCATAAAGTGGGAGAATTTAATTATCACTTGGTGATAGTCCAGAGAATCTGTTTAAGAAAATATACGCCACCACACAGAAATTAATAGTATTGCAACTAATTACATATATGGGTTTTAAAAAAACAAAAAAGGGGTAACGAAGGTTCGGGCAACGTCTCACCAGGAGACCGGAATTGAGGAGCCCCGCCCCTCGCTCTTCAGACAGAGTTTGGGGAAGAAGACGGCGGTTGTCCTTTCTTTCTCTCACTGACTGTTCGTCATTACAGGTTAGTAGTGTGAAGCTGGTGAGGGCTGCCCCCCCTTTAAAAATGTGGAGTAACAATGTATATTTGGATATGATTTGTAATTTGATTGATAGATGTGCTGAAACATTGAAAATAAATAAAGAAAAAAAGGATTTGTTAGGATCGCAGTTAGCTACATTTTAGCTACAACGGTCGCATAACGGCCGTTCTGAAGATCGCTACATGTATCTTTTTTAGCTCCGTTCCACTCCCCGATTAAACATTGGTACCCTGAGATACATTGTGTTGTTTTATCTGTTAAAAAGGAGTTATTATTATTATTATTATGATTATTGTTATTATTATTATTATTACTATAGACTTTACTTTTTCTCCCTTGCTATGTAATCAATTAAACTGTAGTTTATTCAGTCGGACAGTAGTTATTGAAAACACATTAGAGCAAGCTTAAGGTTTTGTCCATTATTACATCTCCCTCTTGCAGTATTCAACATAATTAATCCTCTTATTTGAGAAATGGTTTTTTTAATGTATATCGCTGCACTCTGGATTGATTGGTGAGAGTTGATACCTTTTTACACAGGTGAAGGCTGTGTGTGGTTTTTTGTAGCAGAAGAAAGGACACAGGAATGTGATTGTTCTAGGAAATGTTAATAATTTCAATAATTTTTAATAAAGACAGAGTTTGGGGAAGAAGACGGCGGTTGTCCTTTCTTTCTCTCACTGACTGTTCGTCATTACAGGCTCTCCAAGATCAAGGGAAAGCAGAAAGTCTTCAGAAGAAGAAAAAAAAAACGGAAAAACAAAACAAAACATCATTTGTTATATTTGTCACTATAAGTAGAGACGAGTAACATTAGCATAAAAGCTACGGCTGTTGAAATGAATAATTGGCATTTCTTTATCTGAATCAAAGCTTCGGCTATAGTTATCATCAGTGTAGTAATGGCAGTCGTTATTCAAGGAAATTGTTTTCTGGATCAATATCTGTGTCTATATTCATATGTATATTTTCAACTCATTACTGGTTTTCACAAAGTTGAGCAGAAGTTGCCTTGTTGTCTTCTTGTTTTACTGATATTTATCCAGATCTTCCATTTGTCTGATGGGCAGAACCTTGGCGTCCTTAATTTGATCAAAACTTTGCAGTTTGAGGCCCATGTTGACTGTATTTTCTTTTGTTTTCAGAAAATGTGCTTGTCTTGCTATATCTGTATTGATTTTTATAAGATGTTCATTTAGATAGACATTGGATCCTTTTCATTTCCTCCCTTGTTTTAGGAGTGTAAGGATTTGGTTTTTTGGGTATGTTTCTAGTTATTTGAGTCTCTGTGTTGTCGCATTTTCCCCTTGATTGTCTCCAGCTGTCTCTTGTTTCCCCTGATTACCCTCTGTGTATTTAATCTCACCTGTGTCTGTGTTTCCCCACTGGGTCCTACTCATATGTTGTGGTTTTGTCTTGGTCCAGTCTTGTGTGTTGCCAGTATCTGAATACCTGGCCTCATTGCTCACCTGTGCTGCCTGGATTTCTGTACTCCCTTCGTAATCACCGTTAAAACTACCATTTTTCACCACAACCTGTCTCCACCGCATCATTCGCACCACTTCATCAACCCAATTCATAAAGGGGCGTATTTTTGTGTTTCCTATTGGTAAACTGCATTAGAATGGCCAGTTTAACTCCTTTGTTTTTTGTGGAAGAAGACGACAAGCTTCAATGCTGTTATCAACGATGATGCCCTTATTACTGAATAATGTTATTACCTGTTTTTCAAGAGATCCTTGATCTTCATCCCTTTCTTCATTAGTGTTTGCCTCGGTCACAGCCCGAGCATATGATTGTGGCTTAGTTTCCAATCCACTAATTACAACATCATTCATTGGACTATATTGTTCTAAGTCAGCCACATGATGTTCCAAGAGAGCTAGTTGCTTGTCTTTCTCAACATTCTGTCTCTTTAATTCTTTAACCTCCCCCATTAAGTCCATTATGAGTTTTTACTGCTGTGAGATTTTTGCTATCTCATTGAACATAAAATTCAAGAATTTTTTTAATCTCTGCAAACTCTTCCTCTGTCATAGATCGGCTTTGCTTCATATGTCTTTTCAACATTTCTGTTTATGCTGAACAAAAGCAGATGTTCAGGAGCTGTAGCACCAACTCAGGTGTTGGAGGCCCAGCTTAGGTGTTGCAGCACCAGCCCAAATGTAATATAGCAATATTACATTTGGCTCCCACATACTTGGGCAATAAATTTTTACGATCACATACTCATACCTGGTGCCATACAGAAAAGATCTTGCTGGGAAATGAGGATCCAAAGGATGTGCATCATCCAGACTGCAACTGTCTGTGTATCCCTGGCAGGTGTGCAGTGGCAGCCCTGGTGGAGAGGAAGTGGAGCTAGGTGCTGTATAACAGCCAAGGTCCTCTGGTTTTAGCTCAGCCACTGGCTTTGTTGGAACATGATGCATCTGAAACATTTGGCAGACTGTTAGAAATCTCCAGAGTTAAAGGGCCGACCTACTTTCTCGGCAGAATACATATAGACTGTAGTGTAAAGTAACTTAGCCTCAGTTGAAATTCCTCTAAATAACCCCGTTTATTAGGTATATACTGTATATGCCCACTTATCTGTGATATCAATAGTTTTAGTAATTCTTTTCATTTTTATTACTATTTTGAGTATTTGAGTGTTACTAGCTTAGGAAGCTTGTTGACTTAAGTAGTTTCAAGTACTGTGATAATAAATTCTTATATTTTGGAGAGAACTTGTCTGTGCTTACTCTGTATGAGTCAGTGTGCAAACTTAATCCTTTATTTATTGTTCTATAATACCACACATCAGCAGGTATTCAAAGAACAATAATCGAGACTGAGAAATCCGTGCTCATTTCGTTGTAACTAATTTTGACATAAATTACTAACTAATAATTAGTAATTATTAGTAATAAGTAGTAATTATTATCTACCTGCATGTGTGTAAATAACTATCCAATGTAAATGGTCAGGCAATAAAATGAATTACTGTTCATACAAATTGGAATGAAATATTGTTTTATAATGGTGGAAAACCATTTTTGTCTTGATCCCATTTGAGTGAGAAGACAGAGACTTCTCTGCTACAGGTAGCATACTGAGTTTTCCTAACATCTCAACAGAACCTAACCTTAAAGGTTAGTCTGTCATTTAAAGCTGCAGTCATCTTCAGTAACGGAGCCTTTCATACCCCTTTTTTGAGACTGTTTTTTTTGTGTATAATTCTTTCCCTTTATTGCCTCCTCTAAGAGAAATATAGTGTTCATGCTTCAAATCAGACAACAAAAGTATGATAAGTGGATTTCTGAAAAGAAATTGCCCAGGAAGAAAACAACACAGAGACTGAATGTAGTTAATGTGATCAATGGAAATCTGTCTTTTCTTAAATGCACAAAAAATGATTAGATGCATAACCCAGAAACACATGGAGGCTGTCCAGTCCAGTCTGAAACAGTTAGGTCTATTCCTTCCTCTTCTGCCTCACATGTCCGTTGTAGAGGAGAGCCCTCTTATCTCTGACTCATTAACTGATAAAAACCCCACGCTGCAGTCAGCACACATAACATCACCTTGTCATAAAAAACATATAGGCAGTGTGAACATGGGAACTGACCAGGAAGTGAGCTTCTGTAATTCACTGGAAGCTCCAGGCAAGACTGACACGTTGTTTTGGAAAGCACAAAACTTCATATTAATATTAAATCTTATGTACTTTGTATGCAGTAGGTTAATTTATTTATATGGTACATATTTAAACTAATTTAAAGAACTTAGTAATGTATTATTACTATTATTTATTGTTATTGTTAAATTAAATGTGTAGTCAACAGATCTAGTGATAGCTGATTTTGACAGGTGAGTTTGGCAGACAAACTTATTTCATGGCGATGCTAGAGAAACAGGAACCATGGAATAGTTAAACATACATTTAATTGATTATCTGCATTTAATAACTTTTTTAAAAGGTTTTATCAGTGCTAGTGCCCTTTATTGCAAAGTAGGTTGTGAAATGCAGTACAGATCATCAGATTGGGGCTTGAACCTGTCACAGCTGTGTTAAAAGGATCCACGACTAGTTGAACATGTTGGCCTAAATACTGTATGTTGTAATTTTCCTGTTACCTAAAAAAATATATTTTTGATATGCCAAAACTCATAATTACTTCAAAAATGTACATCTTTTGTTATTTTTCACACATGGAGGTCGTCATTTTTTTCACCAATGGGTTGATGTTGCATAATGGTTCATTCTGTACTGGAGTCTACAGAGTAAACATAAGAAGGCCAACTTTTTCTGAGTAGTCGTTTATCATATTGCGTTTGACTGGTGTCATTTTAGATAATACCACACTGTGTCACTATCGGCTACACAATGTAGCCGATAATATTTTTTATTTAAAAAAAAAATAAAAAAATAAAAATAAAACTTGATGGGAATCTGGATAATTTTCCATATGGTAGAAAGGAGAGCGCAGTGCGAGAGCCGGAGTGGAACACAACTTCCAAAGGACCTAATTTGGACCCTGGACATTTCTCCAGAACACTTTGAGTCATTTATACCAGCAGAACCAACAAAGGCTCTAACAGGTGATCGTTACCTTAACGAGCTAAAAATAAACGTCGTGCTGCTGAGACAGGCAGAGCTGGATGCTCTTTGAGATGCTAACAGGAGCTATACTGCCTGCGGTACTGACATCACCGGGTCCATGGAGGCCCAATGTCGGTGGTAACAAAGTCCGGAGTGGCTGTTAGAATAGAATAGGATAGAATATACTTTATTGATCCCCAAGGGGAAATTGCTTATTTGTTGAAAGCTACTCCATCTTAGGTAATAATTACAAAGTTTGTAAAAAATATATACAGTATATACAGTATATACCCAAGGGTGATAAATTCAAAATGACTAGATATAAACAAATAAATAAATAATAAGCAATCACATAAAATATATTAATCAATAAATAACCTATAAATGAGTGTAGAAAACATTTGAATTAATTAGCACAGACTTGGGCATTGTAAAACCTGATGGCAACAAGCAGAAATGACTTTGTGTTCTCTGTGGTTCACTTTGACAAAATGAGTCTGGCTGAAGGTGCTCCTGTATCCGGCCAACACGTCATGCAGTGGATGAGACTCGTTGTCCAAGATGGCCTGCATCCTTCTCTCTGACACCACTGTCAGAGAGTCCAGCTCCACTCCATCAACGCTACTGGCCTTCTGGGGCAGCAGGCTGAAGGTGGAGGACACCAACAGACTGAACAAACTGATCCAGAACACCACAGCATACAGGATGACACTGGCAACCACAGCGTCATAAAACATCCTGAGCAAAGTCCAAGAGATGTTGAATGACCTCAGCCGCCTCAGAAAGTAGAGGCAACTTTGTCCCTTCCTGTACACAGCATCAGTGTTCTTGACCCAGTCCAGTTTTTTTTTATCAATGTGGACACCCAGATATTTATAGTCCTCCACAATGTCCACACTGATTATTGTTAAATTAATTGTGTAGTCAACAGGATGGTAACAGGGGTCACCGGTCAAAGGTCTGCTGATCCTCCTCCTCCTCAGATCCACCACCAGTTCCTTGGTGTTTGTCACACCTGAATGCATCCTTTATGTTAGCATACAGCAGGTTCAGAGTTCTGTCCTCTCAGGTGGGACAGCTAACATACTGGATGAAGTTGGGCAGGGTTTTGTCCATGGTGACATGATTAATATCACCCAAGAAAACCATGAATGCAGTTGGATGTTCAGTCTGCAAGCGATCTACAGCGGAGTGGATGACATCACAGGCCACATGGGGCTAGCAGAGAGAGGAATGTAAACAGTCACCATGACAACATGGGAATATTTACGGGGTAGGTAAAACGGACGGAGACCAACCGCCACCAGTCTGGGCAGTAGATTCTCTCCTTTACCGTTATATGAGCAGGATTGGACCAACGGTTGTTTAATAGAACGGCGAGCCCGCCTCCTTTCCGCTTACCGCTCTCGGTGCAACCCCCATCAGCCCGAACAGTCCTGTAGCCCTTGATGGTAACACTGGCATCAGGAATGTTTAATGTGTCTCTGTAAAACACATTAAACTACATTCTCGGTATTCCATCTGGCTCCTGGACAGCGATGTTAATTCATCCATCTTGTTAGCCATCAATCTAACGTTGCCCATGGTAACAGGGGGAAGAAACGGCTTATAACTTCTCTTCTCCACAAGCCTCTGATGTTTCTTCCTTTTTGCTCTCCCCCGCTCTTTGTTTCCTCCTCTGTAATCCCGATGTGTCCTTCTCCAGATTTCCTTGGGGATTTCAGTGGATCTGGACTCCATGAGTCTAACCCTATGATGAGTTTAATTCCTAACCCTTAACACTGCACCAGACTCTACACAGCACAACTGATGCCGAAGACAGAGCTACAGATACTGGGAGAAACATCAAAGACAAGCACAGAGCTACACAAGTACTTACCGGATCACACAGTCCGACCAGAGTTATGTGTCATTCATTGTTTCATTTACAAAGCTGTAGAGAGCAGCAAGCACCAGCTCCTACTGCCAACTCTGTCCTCTTCCTCTGTTTGGTCCTTCTCATCAAACAATCAATCAAATTTTATTTGTATAGCACATTTCAGCAGCAACACATTTCAAAGTGCTTTACATCATTACAAACACAGAAACACAATGCAACATAGAATCAACAATCAAAACACAGCATTAAGTCAAGTTCCATCAATAGATTTGTAATTGATTACATTTCAAATACAATCCTAAACAGGTGGGTTTTTAGTTGAGATTTAAAAGAAGTCAGTGTTTCAGCTGTTTTACAGTTTTCTGGAAGTTTGTTCCAAATTTGTGGTGCATAGATGCTGAAAGCTGCTTCTCCTCGTTTGGTTCTGGTTCTGGGGATGCAGAGCAGACCAGAACCAGAAGACCTGAGAGGTCTGGAAGGTTGATACAACAACAGCAGATCTTTAATGTATTGTGGTGCTAAGCCGTTCAGTGATTTATAAACTAACAGCAGTATTTTAAAGTCTATTCTTTGAGCTACAGGGAGCCAGTGGAGGGACTTTAAAACTGGTGTTATGTTCTCTATCTTCCTGGTTTTAGTGAGAACGCGAGCAGCAGCATTCTGGATCAGCTGCAGCTGTTTGATTGATTTGTTGGACAGACCTGTGAAGACGCTGTTGCAATAATCAATGTGACTGAAGATAAATGCATAGATGAGTTTCTCTAGATGTGACTGACACATAAGTACTTTAATCCTGGAAATGTTCTTCAGGTGATAGAAGGCCGACTTTGTAACTGTCTTTATGTGGCTCTGGAGGTTCAGGTCAGAGTCCATCACTACTCCCAGGTTTCAGGCCTGATCGCTGGTTTTCAGTTGTAATAACTGAAGCAGTGCATTGACTCTAGATCGTTCCTCTTTAGGTCCAAAAATAATAACTTCTGTTTTGTTTCTGTTCAACTGGAGAAAGTTTTGGCACATCCACACATTTATCTGTTCTAAGCATCTGTTCAGTGATTAGATGGGCTCTGAGTCACCTGGTGACATCATAATGTAGAGCTGTGTGTCATCTGCATAGTTATGGTAGCTAATATTATTTCCTGTTATAACCTGAGCCTGGGAGGTTGGAGATCGGTCTGTAATTCTGCATTAGTGATTTGTCCAGATTGTTCTTTTTTATCAGTGGTTTGATTACTGCTGTTTTCAAAGCCTGGGGGAAATCGCCTGATCAGAGGAATGAGTTACTATTTGGATCAGATCAGCAGCAATAACAGGCAGGACTTTCTTAAAGAAATGTGTGGGTAAAACATCCAGACAGCAGGAACTGGAGCTTAGTTGACTTATAATTTCTTCTAGGGTTTTATAATTAAGTAGTTGAAATTGGGTCATTTTTCCTGTATTTGTTTTGTTTGGGCACAGCATTGGTACTGGCTTTATAGTGGATGTGCAGATTAATCCTCTGATTTTTTTAATTTTCTCTGAAAAGCTGGAAAACTGGTTGCAGGCGGCATTAGATTGGAATTCAGGTGGTAGCATAATAGGAGGGTTTGTGAGCCTGTCAACTGTTGCAAATAAAGCTCGTGCATTGTTAATGTTTTTGTTTATGACATCTGCAAAGAAAGCCTCTCTTGCATGTTTTAGTGTTAAATGATAGTTACGTAGTCTTTCTTTATAGATGTCATAATAAACGTGAAGTAGAGTTTTACTCCATTTTCGTTCTGCTCTACGGCAGAGTTGTCTTGCAGATCTAACTGTTTGTGCATTTCTCCATGGAGATTTCTTCTTACCAGACACAACCTTCATTTTAATTGGGGCAATGGAATCAATAATATCTGAAACTTTAGACTGAAAATCATTTACCAACTTATCTACGTCATTACAGCTTTTGGTTGAAGAAGAAGAGTAGATTTGATTAAAAGTTTCTGCTGTGTTTTCAGTGAGAGAACATTTTGTGATGGTTGCTGTTTGTTATTAGCGAGCTTTTTTGCCCCTCTGTCTTGGGGGTTGTCAACATGAATGTTGAAATCACCAACAATTATTAAATAATCATAATCAATACATATGAGAGATAGAAGCTCATTCAAGTCAGTAAAGAAATTTTCCACGTATGTTGGAGTTTTGTGTAAAGTTAGTGTCAAAGTTCATTTGTGGTCTTTAACCTCAATTCCAAGATACTCAAAAGAGGTGAAATGACCCAAGGAAATTTTACTACTATTTATGGTATTCTTAAATATTGAAGCCACGCCTCCTCCTTTTATATGTTTTCTATTCTCACTTAAGAAATTGTAGTTAGGAGGCACAGATTCAATTAGTATGATTGGTTCATTATTGTCATTCAACCATGTTTCTGTCAGAAACATAACATCGATATTATGCTCAGTGATGAAATCATTAATTAATAGAGCTTTAGCACAGAGAGATCTGGTATTTAAAAGAGCTAGCTTAAGTGACTTGGAGGCCAAAAGTTCTTCAGTCTGAGGTTTGAATTAGGTCCGCTGTATTTTATGTTTCTGTTTTTTGTAAATATTCTTGTAGTGATCCGGACAGGTAATGTCCTGTTCTGGCAGCGCCGGGGGGCCAGACACATTCTGGAGCAAGAAGGGTGTAAAGATAAAGTCTGGACCCCGGCCTCAGACCTCAGAAACGCAGAGTGATGGATCCTCTGGGAAGTTAGAGTCAGGTGGCTTAAATGAAGTGAGGTCTGCTACGTGAGCGCTAAGGAGAGACGTCCCAAGTACAACCTGTTGATTCACTCCATCTGTAAATTTAAGAAACTCTGGTCCAGAAGGCATTTCTTCATAGGTATCTTGTGAATCCTGTGATTGAGTGGAGGAGCAGAGAGGGAGGGGAGAAGGAGGAAGGGAACCAGTCGCTCTGTCTCCAGTCGATGTATCAGCTTGTTTTGGAAAAGTTTGCTCCTGATACGTGGAGGGTTCCATCGTAGTCAGACATCCTTGAGCCTGTTCTTCTGAGGCGATGATCACATTGCTGTCCTTGTTGATAAAATGAAAAAGATTTGCAGTGAGCAGCTTTATCCCATGCTTATTAAGATTGCATCCGCCTCTTCCAAAAAGGTGAAAGCGCTGCCAATAGATCCAGAGGTCATCGATGAAGGTCACTGAGCTGGCAGAGCAGCTTTTAATCAGCCATTTGTTTATCATGTCCAGCCTGGAGTGTTTTTTGTCTCCCCATTGAGGTGATGGAATTGGACCACTGAGAAATAACTTCATTTTTAATTTTCCCATAGTGTTCAGAAGAATATTAAAGTCCTTTTTCAGAATCTCAGATTTCTGCTTTGCCACATCGTTGGCTCCAACATGCACAACTAAGGACTCAATATCTGGCTGATCAGCGGTCAGCGAAAGAACTTTACGAGTTAAATCAGATACAGTGTCACCAGGAAAAGAAATCACTCTCGTTTTCTTGGGATTGCAAACGTGACTGATTCCATTTACTGCCTCATCTCCAACAATAAGCACTTTTGGCATACCTTTCGTTTTCCTGGTGGTCGCTTTGTCCTTTGGAGCTTTGGGGGCTGGATGTGTTAGTCTTGCTTCATTGTTGATGTTTGAAGGCGAGGTTTCACTCAGAGGCTCAGGCTGGAGTACAGAAAATCTGTTTTTCAGTGGGATTCCCACTGAGTCAGAATGTTTTGAGGCCCGGGCTGGTCGCTCTGTCCTTGGGAGCGGGGTCGGTGGAACCGTTTTGGTTGCAGCTGCTTGTTTGTTTTTCTTTGGTGGAGCAGGTGTTGAGGTTGAAGGTGGGTTTCGGCTCAGAGCCGGCCACGCTGATTTGTCCTCTCTGTTAATCGTCTTATCGGATCTGCAGTGTGAGACTTTTGCTTCGGCTTGGCACCCAGAGCGTTCCAGGGTGAGCTGCTTGATGCGAGGCGTATGACCTCTCTGTTGATTAGAGGAAGAGTTTTCTCATTTCCACAGGTAGCGTTTATCTCAAAGTTCACCTCCAGCAGTTTAATCTTCATTTCTATAGACTGAAGTCGTTGTATAATACTGCTAATGTCCCTGGGGTCGGCTGGAGGCATTTTGCCCTGGTTCAACTTGGAGATGAAGAAAAGTAAGGTAAAAATAAAAGTAAGAAAATCCTCCAGTCCTTAGGTTTGAAGTAATCCAGTTATGATGTCGATAATGTAAATATAACTATAAAAACTGTCACTTTAAAAATAACTCACAGGCAAAGTTATCAGTAAGACGAGAGAGAGCAGGACAAGCTGTTCCTCCTTCAGCTGCCACAGAGATTTGATTTCTCAAATCAAATCAAAAGTAAGATTTCTACGTTCTGATCGGTTTCAATGCGCTCCGGTTCAAATTAAAAAGGCTTAATAACGTTACTCATCACTGTTTTGGCTGGAGGAGCCAGTCAGTTGGACCATTACACGCCATTTACCCAGAATGCATTGCAGTGTGGACAAATGGCGACATTCCTGTGAAAATATATAAAAAAACTAAATAGTCAACAGAATTATTACTGTATTGTTTTTACATCTAAGATAAATGTTTCCCAAATAAGGTCTATTTTTTATAACTAGTTGTGGTTCCCTTTAAGGACTCTGAGCATAGGTAACGCTTTACTCTTGCCATCTACAGCACCTTGCATTTTGATAGTTTGATGACATATTTAATGAAGCAATTACTTATTAAATACATTAAACATTTAATGCAATACTTATTTATTTCAATGTACAGTTAATTAATGACTATTTATTTTTTACATTTTGTCCCCTTTAACCAACCATAGTTAATTGCAGCTTCAGGTGTAAGCTCACACTGAGCCAAGTTCTGTTGGCGGTTGTAGGAAGAAGTTGTGAACGATGACGTTAATTTTCTGTATTATTTTAGATTTGTAGTCTACCTGTATTTTTAGCAATGGCAATGGAGAAACTGATCAAAACTGTTCAGTATGTGTTGGTCACGCTTCTTAATATTGAAATAACATTAACAGCCGCCTCATTCAGACCTAATTTTTGTTTCACAGTGGGGGATGATTGTTTACAGCACGGGCAATTTCCAGTAAGTGTTTTAGCGTCGAACTGGTGCATTACATACAGTACAGACCAAAAGTTTGGACACAACTGTGTGTCCAAACTTTTGGTCTGTACTGTATGTCACGGAGGAACTTAAGCAGTTGTGTAAAATGTAAAACTTCGAAATAGTCCACGTCTCCAGCAATCAGGGTGTAGGCCAGTGGTGCCCAAAGTCAGTCTTTGAGGGCCGGAATCCTGCATGTTTTAGTTCTCTCCCTGGTGGTGGTATCGACCTCTTCAGCTCGTCAATGTTCTTCTTTTGCCTTCTAATGAGCCATCATTTGATCCAGGTGCATTAAACCAGGGAGAGAACTAAAACATGCAGGATGCCGGCCCTGGAGGACTGATTTTCAGCACCACTGGTGTAGATCTTCTGGATGAAGCAAAGTGTCAAACAAAAGGCTGGTTTTACCTGGCTGTTATTCCTCAGCTTTAAGCAAAAGAAATCATCATTATGAACTGTTTGAAAACATCAGTCTGTGTTTAATTAATTTTTATGATGTGTTTCAGTTAGTGAAAAGAGTAGCTGAAATAGGGACTGAGCCCATAACTGTCAAACCACCTGGAACTATTACGTAAAACTAACTTTTCAAGCTTTACATCATATTATTGCCTCAAAAACAAACCTGGAGTGTTGCCTATATTCTTTCATGCATGTTTGAGAAATCCCTCAATCTTCATGGCAACCGCTCAGCTATAAAAATCGCTGGATGTACCTAGCACTGCCTTTGAGGCACAGATCCTCGGAGCAGGCCTCCCCAACAACTTCTCCACTCAGCTCCTTCAGACTAGCCAGCAGCAATTAGCAAACACCTGGTTGAACTGCACATCTGCTAAGCTCATTATAGGAGTTTCTTTTCAGCGAAATGCTGGTAAAAACTTTGCTAAATAGTTAATAGAGGAGCCAAGCTCTAGTTGAACTTAAAATCGGTGAAAGCCCAACAATCCTAAAAAGCTGTGATCTGCATTTTGTGCATTTTCCAGGAACATAGTGACATTTTATAGCATAATCAAGTAACTATAATATCTTCAGTTTTCCTAAAAATGTTGTACATATTAACATAACTTGAAATAACATGACATCTGGCTTGGTGTCATAACCATATCTGATGCTTTGAAATTGGCCTCTGTCTCTTTAATCAGGAGGTTCTTCTGAGTTACAAAAGTTCTTAGGAGGGTTGGACTGAGACGTAGTCAGTATGATGAGCTCAGCAGACCAGCAGTTCCACCAGGTGTTTGCTAACTGCTGCTGCAGCTAATCTGGAGAAGCTGAGTGGAGGAGGGCGCTGTCCAAGGAGGAGCTTTGGGTAAGTGGGTGGAGCTTGGTGAGAGCAAGCATTAAGGCACCTCTGAATGGCAGCCAAGGGACATTTAAGGATTTCTCAAACATGCATGACTGCATACCATGTGTTAGCAAACAGCACTTTGGGAATGTGTTTGATGAGGGAATTACATTATAATATGATACGTATATAACTCAAAAAAAGACAAATTTTGCATAATATCCCCCTTTAAAATGTAAAAAATACGTTTGGACTTTACCAGTTGAAAATCTCTGAAAAAAGACTTTGATTATTGACTTCCTCTCTCTAGGAAGACCCTGAAAGCATCCAACATTCCTTTAATTACATATGTCAACTATTGTTGGATTTCATCACTGTATTTAAATGCAAACACTTTAAAATTCAGTGATATACAGCATGAGTGGTTCAGTCTGCATGTTACATTTACAAACAAAACACAGAAATGAATTAATGAACTCATACAAAACAATCTAAAAGACAGCAATGCAGAACCCAAAGCAATCTAAATACCAAAACAGAAATAAGTTAAAGCTTTGTGTTAGAACTAGTAAATCAACCACCCACCAGGAAGCTCATTTAGATTTTTGCTGGGTGGTTCCCGCACTTTTACTGCAAAAAGCTTAAGAAGATACTCAGTACGTTAAGCCTTGTATAAAAATCATCTCATCTAATTTATCTTCAGGCCAAACTAACATCCAAGTATGTGAAATAACAGACAAGACAAGAAGAAGGAAACTGTTGACGTCAGAATGGGAACATTTACAAAATATCCGTATTTTACCCTCCAATACAGTAGCTCCATGGCTTTGGCAGTGATGTTAGTTTTTTTGTGGTTTAGGCTTTGCTAAATGAATGCTTGGTCAACAGTATATTTCTTTGCCCATAAATGTTTGCCTTTTCTTGTTGTCTTTGGATTGTACTTTTGTGTTCAATTGAAAAGGCCTGTAGAGCTGTCCCTCCACTAAAACCAAAAGTAACCATACAGAGCCACTCACTCTATGGTCATAGATGGAAACATTGAACCAGCTCTATCCTTAAAACCTGGCTCATATATCCAGGTTTTCTCCCTTTACAGGAACACACTTTGCACAGTCTTTTGTGCAATGAACAAAAGTCTTTTAGGAGTGTCTCTTTTTAAACAGGCCCATGTAAACTGGCTTGATTGAAACATGGCTGTTATTTACCTATAAATGAGGTTCCACCACAACCTTGTGTAAAGCAGCATCAGACTTTATGTTGTATAACTTGTATCACGCCATGTTTGCTCTCTCATTGCATTCCAACATGATTCCCTGTACTGTATACAAGTGTATAAAAAGATGAGAAGCTGAAAGTATGGAGGACTAAAACTGACATAAGAAATAAAAGCATAAATATATATTTCATTTTTCCTTGTCCTTACACGAGTTTCTGTCAAGAAATAGAAATATATTTTGTTTTTCCTTGTACTTACATGTTTGTTGTCGTCAAGAAATGTATATGTTTTGTTTTTCCTTTCTTTTATACATGTGTTGTCATCAAAAAATGTATATTAATTTTACTTTTCCTTACATGTGTGTTTCCATCAAGAAATGTATATATTTTCTTTTTCATTTCATATACAAGCCCTCCTTCTTTTGTCATTGCCTCCTCTCCTTTTTCTGCTTTCCTTGTGCACCTTTATGTTAATGAGGAGATCTGCCTTCTTTGTACAACTCTTACTATTAGCCAATAGAGCTTTGGAACCAACATCACTGCGTAAGACGTTGAGGGGTGTTTAGGTCGCTCAGTTCCATCTTTATAGGCCACAGACCAAAACAAACTTTATTCTGGTGTTTTTATTGTGTTACCAATCGCAGTGAAGTTGGTTTCAAGTTGGATATTGGATATTCCAATATCTGCAGAGCAAGCGGCGTTTAGCTCGAGGTTGATCCGATTTATGAAGCTAATTTCGGCCAACTGTTCTCAAGCTCCCTCCTCAGGCGCTCGGAGGTTCACTTAGGGACTGTCAACAAATTTCCGAACCTGTTGGATCCTGACCAGATGCCTGAGCCACCTCAACTGGCTCCTCTCGATGTGAAGGAGCAGCAGCTCTACTCTGAGTCCCTCTGGATGACCGAGCTTCTCACGCCATCTCAAAGGGAGAGCCCAGACACCCTACGGAGAAAAACCATTTCGGCTGCTTGTATCCGTGATCTCGTCCTTTTGGTCATGATCCAAAGCTCATGACCATAGATGAGGGTGGGAACGTAGATCGACCGGTAAATCGAGAGCTTTGCTTTTTGACTCAGCTCTATTCAATATAGAGCAATACTATATTCAATAGTTTAAATAATTTTAATATTAAATAATATAATGTTTTCTTCAATAATTTCCATATTGTGTCCTCCATTAACTACAAATTAGTGTGAAATTGTTGTGCTAAACTGTATATATGAGGCACATGCATTTTTATTCCATTCTAACTCATTTTTTATTTTTGTTATCTATTTTTTAAAAACCTATAAGTTTAAATTTAGCATTTCTCTTCAATAGCTTTTAAGTCATGTGACCCATTAACTCAAAATCAGTGTGAAATTATTCTGCTAGACTGGAAAGTTGGTGTAAACTAATTTTTCCCCATTTTTGGTGTTTTTACATTTTTTACAGTATTTTAAATTAAAAATATGATTGTGTTTAATAACTCACGTCATGTGACCCACTGACAGCGAATAAAAAGGATCAAATCAAATTTTTGTACAGTTTAGTAGAACAATTACACACTGATTTTTAGTCAATGGGGCACACAATATTGAAGAAAACTGTTAGAAAAATTATCCTCCTGTTCATTTACTCATGAGTTTATTTTACAAGTTATGTTTTCATATTATTCTTTTCATATTATTCTTTTTATATTATTACTCTCATATTATTCTTCTTTTTATATTTTTACTTAACTTTTCTTTCTTTTGTAGTATATTATTAACTTTGTTTAGGATGGTTGCTTGGAAGCTAAAAACGTTAAACATTCATGTGTTATTAGTTCCATATGTAACTGATTAGTTGTGGTCAGCCACATGCCCTTGTAAGGGCATGTCCATAGGAGGTTCCAGAATGTAAAGACGGTTGGTCAATTCTCTGTGTGACTGTGTGAAGAGAAGCCCAACCTCCTTTTTCTATACAATAAAGAGAAATGCAAAGAAAGAACTGGCAGAATTGAGTCCAGACAGTGTTTGACAGCGATTCGTCGCGTCTGTTCTCAATTCTCCTATTCTGCAGAAAAGAAATCAAAAGAAACCTAATCTCTGTCTCTGGCTGATTCTTTGCAGGTTATGACAAAATAAACCTATCATTTTTGGAGGCTCGTCCGGCATTCCCAACATACCCGCCGCTGACGGACAGAGAAAAGACGCGCTGAAAACTGCCGGCAGTCAGGTTCTTTAACCTGAAAGTCCCGGGGGGTAAATTCCTCGCTGGGCCAGTGTCTTAGGTCAACCTCTTTCGGCCAACGGCGGATTGACGGGACTCAGAACCGAGACAGAGCAGGAATCAGCCAAGTAAGTAAATAATGTGGTATCCGGGTGGTTTTCAGTCCCCCGTTTGATGTAAAGTAAAAATAAAGAAGGGAAAGTATAAAACACACACACGAAGGGAAAGAAAACTGTGAAACCTTAAAAAAAACAGTGGGAAAGCAAGTGGTGGGCTTGTTGGGGTTGAGTAGCAAGAATCCTCCACTCAAATCATTTATTGAGTTGAGTCGAAGTGAGGATTGCCACAACAAGAATTTAACCACCACCCCACTTCCAATCCCCCGTTCTATAGCGGCCACCCTAGGTGTCATAAAGAACGGGACGAAAACACTGTAAAAAATGGGTTCTTCACATGGGAAGGTGAAAAGTCTTAAAGGGGATGAAAAGTTTATGTGTCAGATGGAGCCAGGTAACTTAAAGTACCTCGCCAAATGGAAAAAAAAGTACGGAGTAAATGGTGTATTGAAAGTGGAACAATGGAAGGACGTGGTGTGTAAATTAGAAACAAGTGTTAGTTCAAAAACTGGTACCAGACAACAGAAAAAATTAAAGGAACTTGTAGTTGCACGTAAGTGGTTAACCCAGGCACAAAATAGACATAATGCGCGTGCTAAAAATAAATTAGGCCGAAAAACCGAAGCTTTGTTTGTTAGACCAGAAGATAATGAAACTCAACCTCGAGCTCAAGTATGTGCACAAAAAACCCCACCCCCAGCCTTTGACCCAAAGGAGGACGCTCCTGAGGCATTAAGGGGGGTGTTAACAGGCCAGCCTGCAAAAATAGAAAAAAAACAGGAAACTTTGGGTCCCTCTCAATCCACTCGCAGTAAAACAACCCCAATAACTGCTAAAATCCATGTACAAATGGAAAATCCTCCTCCATATAATTCTTCTAAAACTCCGGGTTCTTCTAGCTCATATCAAAAGTTGTACCCTTCACTGTCTGAGCCATCAGAAGAGTTATATCCAATGGTTCAGGTTGCAAATCCTAATCCGGGAGAGGAAAATAAACAACCTACAATACTAGTTTTCCGTCCGTGGTCTCTTGAAGAAGCCAGAAAAGCTGTAGAAGGTGTAACTTCTCCAAAAGAAGATCTTGATAAATGGATCATGGACATGGAAGGGATTTATAATTCCTATGGATTAAATGGATATGAATTTGGCCAAGCCTTGCAATCTTCTTTAGGGAAAGATTGGGCAAAAGTCCGGGGCACTTATACTGGATATTCAATCCGTTCTCCAGGAATTGCTTTACCATACCAAACGACTATGGGGGGTGAATTACAACATCAGTGGGATGAAGTTCAACAAAAAGCTAAGGAGGTCTTTGCTAGGCATGCAGATTATTCCCACCTTGGTTCAATTAAACAAAAATCAGGGGAAGATGTCGATGATTTTAAAATCCGTTTTGAAAACGAATATAAATTTCACAGCGGCATTATGTTCAGTGATCACAACGGCTCTCCTTACCAACAGCAATTAAAAAATATGTTAATGTCCGGGTTTCTCCCACACATTGCTAAATGGATTAGAAAACATCTGGTAGCATTTAACACCTCCACCGTTCATGAGTTAATGGAATATGCACGGCATGCAGAGAAACATGCAAAAATAAAGGGAGGCAGTGCTAGTGGGGGAGATGCACATATCTTCTGGACAGATTCCACCTCTGACCCAGAGGAAGTGTTTTCATTTCAAAGCACCCGACCCCCTCAAGGAAATAGAGGTGGTTTTCAGGGGGGCAGAGGTGGCCCTCGGTCTAGGGGGTTGTCTCAGTTAAGAAATAGAATACCACAAACAGAGGAGGGGTGCTGGATTTGTGGGTCACTAGATCACTGGTCAAAAGAATGTCCTAATCAGAGACAGGCGCCACACCAAAGGGGGAGGAGGAGAGGTCGCAGGGGCAATTCACGACCTTATCAGGCGTGACTAGATGAATCAACTGTTAAAAACGAAGTTCAGACTCAAGTTGTTAATGTGTATGGGGCAATGGAACTACTAAATATGTTAAAAGAAAAGCCGTATATTGTTCTGACTGTCCATGGTCAGCCTGTGACTTTCTTATGTGACTCTGGAGCTTGTAAAACTTGCGTTAAAGACAGTGTAGGACTCAAATCCTCCAATACTCCTATATTTGTAAAATCAGCAAATGGTCAAACTTCACAGGAGTGGATGTCACACTCTACTGACATCTGTGATCCTCAGACAGGAAAAAGGCTGCACGCCCCTGTTGTAATTTCACCTAGCTGCCCAATTAATCTCTTAGGGCGCGATTTGATGGGAAAATTAGGCATTGCAATTTTCCCTACAAAGGGAGGAATGAAAGCTGTAAGAGTTGAAAACGTTATGGCCAGAGTGTCTGGATTTAGTGAAAATGTACATGAGAATTGTGCCCACTGGGAATGTTTTAACTCCTTTTGAAATAGTACACGGCAGAGCTTTTAAGCTTCCTTTATTTAAAGACACCACACCACCACCAGATGACAGTGAAAAAACTTTAGCTGATTACATGAAAGAAATGTTACAGTCTAAAGAAGTGTCAAATGCAAATTCACTGCCAGAAGAACCTTTGTCTTCACAGGACCTCCAGGTGGTGAAACCAGGCGATTGGGTTTTCATCAAGGCCATTAAGAGACAGAACTGGGCCTGCCCACGGTGGGAGGGACCGTTTCAAGTGCTTTTGACCACTCCCACTGCAGTAAAGATCGCTGAGAGACCATCCTGGATTCACCTCAGCCACTGTAAGTTGCAGAGAGTGTTGGAGACCTAGGTGGGGGCAGTGGGGAAATCCGACTACAAAGGGGCGTGGCTTAATAGGGTTACGCATCTCAATCGTCGGCGAAGAACTCATCACATCCCTGTTCCATAGAGTCCTAGGTAAACTCTAACATCTCTGTAACTGAGCAAAGATGGGGTCCTCATGGAGATGGGGCCTCTTTTGTGCTGTGGCTGCTGTGTGCGTGTCCTGTTTTTTCAGTCCAACCTCACTGATCCATCTGGGGAGAAGATTTGTCCATACCACTGCTATGAAGATCTGGCTAGGACACCTTCCAGACCATCACCATGACAACATATGGCAGACTTATGTGGAGATGTTGGCCAAAGAACGGAACATGACCAACTGCTACGTCTGCTCGGTGATGCCAAAGTCTACCAGAAAACCTACTCTGTATGTCAGTCCCATGAACAGGTCCCAAGCTGTCTGTTTTGCCTCTTGTGCTTTACATTTCATGCCAGCGACTCCAGACAACACTTCAGATGGTGACATCCTGATGAAAAGGGTGTGCACTGGCGTGACGCCTATCTTCACCTACAGTAATGTTACTGGATACCCATCACGGATGAAAGCTGTCACGATGCCAGGGACAAAACATCCGGTCTGTATCCATTCTCCACCAGGAAACTGGACTGTTCGGGTAGGCCATGTACCTGGATGCCAGCAAAACATTACTGATTTATTTCCTAGCTCCGTTTGTCCACGTGCTGATGGGACTCTTATTCCATGTCCCATGTGGACACCTCGAGGAAATTATCCCACTGAGGGTGGTTGGTTTCTGTGTGGAGGAAGTAATATCTATGCGTCGCTACCCATGAACTGGTCAGGTACTTGTGCTCCTGTGTTTGTCTCTGATCATACCATCATTGTATCTACTGCAGCAGTACACTCTCATCACCTGCGACGGCGGAGAAATTCAGAAATTGTTTTCCAGCCACATGATCCTATCTGGGGTTCAAATGTTCCCAAAGAACACAAACATTGGAGTACTGCTGAGAAATGGGGACTGTCAATTTTTCCATGGGTTGGAGTAGCAAAATCTATGCTGATGATTGAAACTTTGGATTACAGAATGAAGACCCTGGTAAATATTACCATGGACATTGAGAGAGGACAGAATCAACAACTTAGTGAAATGCGACTGATGGTTCTCCAAAACAGGATGGTGTTAGACATACTTACAGCTAGTCAGGGTGGTGTGTGTGTAATGATAGGAACATCTTGTTGTACTTATATTTCTGATGCTAATGAAACTCATATTGCTGAAGCCATGTCTGCCTTAAAGAATCTGCAACAAGCCATGTTACAGGATGCTGTTCCCTCACAAGGAGATTTCCTTTCTTGGTTCATATCTGGACCATGGTGGCACCTGCTGTTGAAATTAATGATGCCTCTTCTTATTATTCTTTTCTTGTTTTGTATTTTTACTGCCTGCATAATCCCATGTCTAAAATCCCTGATAGCCAAAACTGTTGGACATATTCTATATCAATATCAACTTGTTGCCTCTATCACTGAGGGGCACCCTGATGTCTAACGTTATGATGGATGCATTGAAAATGTGCCAACAAGTGATGTATTCCTGATGTCTGTGTTAGACTTCATGCATAATATGAAAAACAGGTGGGAAATGTTAGAAAAATTATCCTCCTGTTCATTTACTCATGAGTTTATTTTACAAGTTATGTTTTTATATTATTCTTTTCATATTATTCTTTTTATATTATTACTCTCATATTCTTCTTCTTTTTATATTTTTACTTAACTTTTCTTTCTTTTGTAGTATATTAACTTTGTTTAGGATGGTTGCTTGGAAGCTAAAAACGTTAAACATTCATGTGTTATTAGTTCCATATGTAACTGATTAGTTGTGGTCAGCCACATGCCCTTGTAAGGGCATGTCCATAGGAGGTTCCAGAATGTAAAGACGGTTGGTCAATTCTCTGTGTGACTGTGTGAAGAGAAGCCCAACCTCCTTTTTCTATACAATAAAGAGAAATGCAAAGAAAGAACTGGCAGAATTGAGTCCAGACAGTGTTTGACAGCGATTCGTCGCGTCTGTTCTCAATTCTCCTATTCCGCAGAAAAGAAATCAAAAGAAACCTAATCTCTATCTCTGGCTGATTCTTTGCAGGTTATGACAAAATAAACCTATCAAAAACATTACATTATTTAATATTTAAATTATTTAAACTATTGAATATGACTTAAAATTTTAATAGAGGTTACTGTACCTCATGAATTACCACATTCTAATTAGGTGAAGCAGAAAACAAGGTACCACAATGATACAAAAGGACAACTCAGGAACTGCTAAAACAAGCCATTTAATAATGTTTACATTTATCAAAACATAAAGGTTTGCTAAGAGTTCAGCTGTTCATATTTACAGATTTCTTAAAGCAAGAGGGGAAAACCGAAGTCATCCAAAATGTACTTTAGGTTATTCACATTATTGTGGCAATGAAACGTGTTTCTACTTAAAGGTGTTTCTCATCTTTCACAATGATATTAATAGTGAAACAGACCGCAGTAGCTCCTAGCATATGTTTATGGTCTTTTGCAGTAGACAGCTACATAGTGCAGCTGAAACAGTTATTGAATTTTACAGAGTTCAAAGCAAAGTGTTAAGTTTGATGCAGAATAAGAAGGTTTTCTGTAAGCTTTCCCCACAGTCCAATATTTTGAATTGCATCCATTAAAAGCTAACTTATCACTGAGCCATGTCAAATCAGACATGCTACTGATTGCCTCGTTTTAAAGCAAACCACTAAACATAAAGAAAGTACTAGCAGGAGCATGCAGATCTAGCTGTATTTGTGGAGTCAGAGTCGCATCAGTGTTTAGAAACAAATGATAGAAACTTTATAGAATTGAAACTCCAGTTGGGACCAACTTTTAATGTGTGTGAGGAAAAATGAATATTCTGGATAACATGTGGGACATGACTGGTTATTTAGTTATCAGACGGTGATGACTAAATAATAAGGCTTGACACACACAAATAATTTAAAACATAACAACAGTATAGAAACAGAGAGGTTGAATAAGCTAACACTAGCAGCCATTTCTGCCTGTGAAAAGATCCTCAGTAGAACAAGTTACACAAGTATGGAAAACTTTTTGTAACCATGTGCCGAGTTAGCTAGTCCTTCAGAAAAGAAATGTAAAGCTATCTGTGTTTTAAGTGGAGTGTTAGTGGAATATTACAGCAACGTTGTTAAACCAAGCTAACTTTATGTTTGAGCAGACAATTGTTCAGAAACTCTGGGTGGATAAATATCTTTATTGCTGCAAGACGTAGTTACTATCCTGCATTACTGAAAATATGAAATTAAAGTTAATATCTCAAGAGACAAAACTGCTTGAATTTTTTCTGACTTTTAAGTTAGATATGCTTGTGACTATTTTATTGCTATTTTAAACAATTCAATAGAATGAAATAATGGTGATGATAAAAATGAAAAGTCAATTTTGTCATGATGAGGTGTTCGAAAAGTGGACCCAAATACGTCAAGTAGTAGACAATACTTTTAATGAAAAAAGAAAGACGAATAACAAAAACTTACGGCCTGCATGGTGAATACAAAAGCCAAAACCCAGAACCATCAGCATGATGAGGAGGATAAACTAGGAACCAGAATACACAAAAAGGAAACAAAGAAAATTAAAGCTGCAAGCAGCCTCAAACGGCCCTGCAGCTCAGCGCCGCTCCAGCCTCATAGCGACCGCGGGGGTTCCAGCACCTCCAGCCCGCTCAGAAAACCAATCTAACATTAAAAAATAACTAGACTTAAGAAACATAATAAATAACTAAGAATAATTAGAAAAAAAGTAAACATAATAAGGACTAAACAAAAGTAAAACAGAAACAAGATTGATCTAATTAAAGAAAGAGAATAATCAATATAGAAAGAAATAGAACACAAAAACAATCCAAGATCCTAAGAAATTTGGAACAAAATAAACTGGTAAAATTTTCTTTTAGAAGTTAATGGGAGGCAATTGTTTTCTAAGTATACAATTTTTCACACACACGAAGAAAATTGAGTATCTGTTTTCACCGCCCTTGTTTTGAAATAGTATGTGTTTTCCCCTTGTATATTAAAATGTATATTTTGACAGCACTTATTAACTTTTACTTTCCAAAATTAGACAACTGCAGAGATAAAGTTTTTTTTAAATAATTTGATTATAAACTGTAAGCAAATTTAATAACAGGAAGTTAGTTGTAACTAGTTGTTTCAGTCCTATGATTTCATCTAGAAATCAGAATTTGACCATTGAATAAAACATTTTTGAATTCCTCGTGGAAGGCCTAAAATGCACCATGTCATGTTAAGTTTGAGGCTATCTATGAAAAATGTGACATAATGGTATGATTTCAAATCCTGGCAAGTTGGTCAGTTTTCTTGGGAGACTGATCTCCCAAAGAGAAACGGTCCTATGGCTGTAACTTCACTTATTTGTGGGTTATAATGTTATAATGTTGTAATGCTTTTCCCTTGTGTGATACACATATCACATGAGATATACTGTATTTGTTGAAAAAAAAGTAATTTAGGCCAAATTTAAGTTAAAATTCCTTATGAAATTGGAGCAATCGTGGTGCTTTACAGTCCAAAATTACACAACAGCAGGCATAAAGTGCTTATAAATTGCAAGCAAATTTAATAACAGGTTGTCAGTAGTGGTTTCAGGGGCGCTGCCAGGAATCTTGGGCCCCATGACAAAAAATTAAATTGGCCCCCAACATGCAGCTGCTGTTACAATTTTTTGAGTCTATCTGACCTATCAAAAGTGTCACAATTTTAAAGGCTTGCAACTGTCTTGCTTTCTTTGTTCCAATACTGATAACTAGCACAATATTTACTGCTCATGAATTTTATATGCAACAGTCCACATACAGTATGCAAGTAGGTTGCTTAAATTTGTTCTATTAGTTTTAGATTACTGAAATGTCTCTCCCCACCAGTAACAGTCATAGGCAACATGCAAAATATACATGAAACAATCCAGACTTCTCATAAAATGCTTTGTAGTTGCATTTTATTCAAGCTGCAGTATATAACTTTAATAAAAAATATGTTTTCTCAATATTTGTTAAAGCTGTCACCATGTTGTGACAGTTTGTTATGAGACAGATAATCTGTGAAAACAATCAATCTCCTCCACCTGCTCCCTGAATTACTATTGCTAGTAATGCAACGTTCTGGCCAAAACAACCAATCAGAACCAGTAGGAGGGTCTTAGCGCTGTCAATCAACTCATTCACTCACTGCTAAATGTGCTAATGGTGGAAAAACAACTTATCATTACAGGAAAAATGTCTATCTGCTGTCATTGGTAGCTATGCTAACTAGACTGAGCATTCACAACAGGCTGCGCTAGCTACAGCATAGGGATGAGCAGCCACATGAGATTATGATTGACAGCACTAAAACTCTCCTGTCTCAGATTAGCTGTTTCTAGATAGTACTGGGAGAAGGAAGAGGAAATAGATTTTTCACAGATTATCTCTCATACCATACTGTCACAACATAATGACAGTTTTAACAAATATGTAAAAATATATATATATATAAAAGTTACATACTGCAGCTTTAATTTCACTTAGGAGAGGACGGGTCAGGGGGGACGTGAGTTAGAGCTGCTGCTGACTGACTCATCTGTTGTTAAATGTGGTAAAAGATACAGGGACAAGTTCAATACATGAATATGTTGGTAATTTCTTTCCTTAATTCATTAAATGCTAGTGAAATGGAGGCAAACAGTCTGTAGCTAAGCTAACTATGCTAAATGGTTGATAATCTCACACAGTCTACCCACGTCTCTTGGAGAAAAACTGGGTTACAAATTGACACTTTTACATTTTTCTCTCTCTGTCTCTCTATTTTTTGAAAACCTGACTTTATTATTTTTCTTAGCAGCACAGTAGCTGCCACAGTCATTCTTGTCTTCTGACTGCTGCTGAACACCGTCACCGTCAAGCTAAGCAGGAACGAACCATTTCATGCAGATCCAGGGGGGTTCAGGACAAATGTGTGCTTTTTGGTCTGGGAGGGGGGACATTTATTTTTTACTGCTAAAAACAATTTTAGAAAACACAGTATAATTAATTTGTAATTGACAGGGCCCCTTTTTTTATTTTATTTTTATGAACAACAAAAAAATAATAATATGTACAGTACAGACCAAAAGTTTGGACACACCTTTTAATTCAATGAGTTTCCTTTATTTTCATAACTATTGACATTGTAGATTCACACTGAAGGCATCAAAACTATGAATAACACATGTGGAAATATGCACTAAACAAAAAAGTGTAAAACAACTGAAAATACCCCTTATATTCTAGTTTCTTCAAAGTAGCAACCTTTTGCTGTGATTACTGCTTTGCACACACTCTGCATTTTCTTGATGAGCTTCAACAGGTAGTCACCTGAAATGGTTTTCACTTCATAGGTGTGCCCTGTCAGGTTAATAAGTGGGATTTCTTGCCTTATTAGTGTCATGAAAATAAAGAAAACCCATTGAATTAGAAAGGTGTGTCCAAACTTTTGGTCTGTACTGTATATTGTGGAGGCTCCCCTGTTGGTCAAGGGCCCTTGGAATTGTCATAAGTTTCCCCCCTATATGGCGCCCCTGATAGCACATGTATAAAGGAAAGGAATAACAAAACATACAGATTTCTTAATGACAACAAATGTGTAAGGACAAGGAAAAACTAAATACATATTTATGCTTTTATTTCTTATTATGTCAGTTTTGGTCCTCAATATAAAAGAGAATGAACCCTGTCGTCTCCACCAAAACTTAACAAAATATTAGGTAAACATCTTAAAGTGGACGTATTATGTATAATCAACTTTTTTGAGCTTTGCATCTATTATAATGTTTCTCTCTCATCAAAAACATACCTGGAGCATTGCCTTGATTCTAGTGATGGGCCAGACGACACAGAAACCTGCGCTGAACAAACAAAATGAAACCCTGTGTCGGTGCGCGTATCATTTTAAGGAAAACCACGTGACCGACAGTTTCCATGTCGTTTGGATGTGACTGAGCCAAATTGTGATGAGGGAGAAACTGTGTTTGTGGGTTTTGTTAGTTTTAGTTTAGTTAGTATTAGTTTATCACTTTATTTTGGTAAATTGTCCACATTAAACACAGGAAACAACAAAAGAAAAAAACAATAATAAACAAACCCCCAGTTTACCAAAAAAGGAATAGGCCGAAGCAAAGCTTATTCTTGCCTACCCTGTTTTTATACCTTACAACCTACCAGGATATCTTCACAATACATATATAAATCTACATAACAGCGTAAGATTTGATCATTTTACATTTTAAAGCTCTTTTAAAGTTCACCAAGAAAGGACATAACTTAAAATCATCATTCAATTCATTTCACAGTTTCACACCAATAACTGAAACACATCTAGACTTTCTCTGGTTCTTCTCTTTTGCACATTCAAATACACTGCCTGGCCAAAAAAAAAGTCGCCACCAAAAAATGGTCACACTCTCTAATATTTTGTTGGACCGCCTTTAGCTTTGATTACAGCCCGCATTCGCTGTGGCATTGTTTCAATAAGCTTCTGCAGTGTCACAAGATTTATTTCCATCCAGTGTTGCATTAATCTTTCACCAAGATCTTGTATTGATGATGGGAGAGTCTGACCACTGCACAAAGCCTTCTCCAGCACATCCCAAAGATTCTCAATGGGGTTAAGGTCTGGACTCTGTGGTGGCCAATCCATGTGTGAAAAAGATGTCTCATGCTCCCTGAACCACTCTTTCACAATGTGAGCCCGATGAATCCTGGCATTGTCATCTTGGAATATGCCTGTTCCATTTGGGAAGACAAAATCCATTGATGGAATAACCTGGTCATTCAGTATATTCAGGTAGTCAGCTGACCTCATTCTTTGGGCACACAATGTTGCTGAACCTAGACCTGACCAACTGCAGCAACCCCAGATCATAGCACTGCCCCCACAGGCTTGTACAGTAGGCACTAGGCATGATGGGTGCATCACTTCACCTGCCTCTCTTCTTACCCTGATGTGCCCATCACTCTGGAACAGGGTAAATCTGGACTCATCGGACCACATGACCCTCTTCCATTCCTCCAGAGTCCAATCTTTATGCTCCCTAGCAAACTGAAGCCTTTTTTTCTGGTTAGCCTTACTGATTAGAGGTTTTCTTACGGCTACACAGCTGTTCAATCCCAACCCCTTGAGTTCCCTTCGCATTGTGCGTGTGGAAATGCTTTTGCATTCACAATTAAACATACTCCTGAGTTCTGCTGTTGTTTTTCTTCGATTTGATTTGACCAAACGTTTAAGTAATCGCCGATCACGATCATTCAGGATTTTTTTCCGACCACATTTCTTCCTGGAAGACGATGGTTCCCCACCATCCTTCCAGTTTTTAATGATGCGTTGGACAGTTCTTAACCCAATTCTAGTAGTTTCTGCAATCTCCTTAGATGTTTTCTCTGCTTGATGCATGCCAATGATTTGACCCTTCTTAAACAGATTAATGTCTTTTCCACGACAACAGGATGTGTCTTTTGCCATGGTTGTTTAAGAAATGAGGAGTTACTCATTGCATCAGCTGGGGTTAAATAACTTGTTGCCAGCTGAAAGATAATCGCCTATGCAGTACTTATCCAATAGGAGGCTTGTACCTATTTGCTTAGTTAAATCCAGGTGGCGACTTTTTTTTTGGCCAGGCAGTGTATAAACAAACCTCGCAAATTATATTTATTCACTCTTAGCTTAAATAATTTCTGAATACCAGAAGGAAGACTTTTATTCAATGCTTTATACATTATTTCCAGTATTTTTATATAAACAATATCTTTAAATTTTAATGTATTACTTTGAATAAAGAGTTTATGAGTTGGTTCACGGTATCCCACCTTAATAAGCCTTATAGCTTTTTTTGCAACTTAATTAATATATCAATGGTTGTTTTACTTGCATTTCCCCAGATTTCTAAGCAATAAGACAAATAAGGCATAACCAAAGAGGAGTACATAATATGCAAGCCTTTAACGTTTATTAAATCTTTTTTTTAAACAATGTTCCAATAGTTTTCGCAACTTTATTTCTAATATATTCTATGTGAGGTTTCCAACTAAGTTTATTGTCTATAATAATCCCTAAAAATGTTGTCTCAAACTCTTTTGATTTCAACTCCATTTTTGCATAACTTTACATTATTATAGATCTGATTACCAGAGAATACCATGAATTTAGTTTTTCCTTCATTTAACGACAACTTATTGTAATCAAACTATGTTTTCAACTCACTAACTCTTTTTATTATTTCATCCATATTTTTTCCAGAAAAAAAAATGTGTATTGTCAGCAAACATTATAAACTTTAAAATACTGGATACTGCAAAATTATCGTTTAAAGAGTGTATAAATAATTTAGGTCCTAGGACTGAGCCTTGAGGAAGACCAGATTTCACTATGTCTGTTTGTGACTTTGTGTTGTTAATTTGTACATAATGTAATCTATTACTCAAGTAACTCTTTAACCACTGATAAGTAACCCCCCGTAGGCCATACAGTTCACATTTACCTAATAGTTGTGCATGGTCAATAGTATCAAATGCCTTACATAGGTTAATAAACACACCTACGGTGTTAAGCTTCTGGTCAACTGCTGCAGCAATGAGCTCCACAAACTCCATCACAGCTAAAGTTGTGGAGCAGTTGTTCCTGCTGCTCATTCAGTATATTATGTTTATTAAGAAAGGAGTCCAACCTTTTTATGAATAATTTTTCCAACATTTTTTTAAAATTGTGATAGAAATGATATCGGCCTGTAATTTGTTCATATTTGCTTGTCTCCACTTTTATGGACTGGAAAAACCTTTGCAATCTTCATTTTGTCAGGAAATGTTCCAGTTAATAATCTGTTACAAATACAGGTGAGAGATTTAATAATACTATAAATTACCTCTTTCACGATAGCCATATCAATATCATTACAATCATTGGATTTCTTATTTTTTAACTATACCTCACTTTCACTCTCTATTCCCAGGAACATTGTATTAATATTATTAAATTTATAATTATGTTTTCCATCTCTAACTTTTGGCAAATTGTTTACTAAATTAGGACCGATATTAACAAAGTACTTATTAAAAACTTCAGCAATATCCTCTTTTTTCCACTATAGTGTTGTTGTGTTTAATACATATTGGGAAATTTCTATCTTTATTGTTTTTTAATAATACTATTAATTATATTCCAAGTACCCTTAATGTCATTGCAGTTTTTTTTACAGCAACCTATCATAATAATCCTGCTTTCCTTTCTCAGCACTGATGTTAACTTATTTTTATATATTTTTCTTCTTTTTCCTGAGTTGGGCAGTAAGGAAATCCTTACATAACTTGTTTTTCTTTTTACATGCCTTCTCCAAACTCTCTGTCATTCAGGAAGTTAATCTATTTTTGGATGTTTGTTTATATTCTTTAAGGGGACAATAATGATTGTAAATTCTTACAAATATTTCCAAAAACATATTATATGACTTATTAACATCATCAACATAAACATTTAGCTAATTATAGTTCAATAATTCTACTTTCATGTCTTCCAGAGCTTCAGGTGATTTTATTCTAACTAAATTAGTCATTTGCTTTGTCATATTTAAGTTAAACTGATTACTAATATCCAACATACTAAACATGGCAAATGATCAGTTATATCAGTGACCAACAATCCACTTTTTGTTTTCACATTGAACATATTTATAAAAATCTTATCGATCAATGATGCACTGTCTTTAGTTATTCATGTAGGTTTTAGGATTAATGGATAGAAACCTGAAACAAACATTGTATTTATAAATTCTGTCATTTTAGTATGCTCATTATATTTCAACAAATCAATATTAAAATCTCCACAAATAAAAGTCAACTCTTCATTGTCCTTTCATACGTCTCTAATATTTTCTTACTAAACTCATCTATGGAAGAGCCAGGAGTTCGATAAACACGACTAGTGAACATTTGCTACCTCAATTTTAACGGATAAACATTCCATCAAGTTATCAACTGAAAATGTCATTTTAGCAACAATCATAAATCTCAATCCAGACCTAACAAACAGTTTCATCATCACCTCTCCTTTGGTTTAACCTATAAAGACTGAACATTTGATATCCAGACCGTCCAGCACATCGTTTCCCTCAGTCATCCACCTTCCTCAGATTGTTACCACACTAAATTTCTCATCAAATTATTGAAGGTAGCTTTTTATCTGAGAAAAGTTGCTGTGCATACTCCTACTATTAAAGTGAATTAATGACCTGACATTAATAATGTCTTCAGAATAATATTCACAGTGCTGTTTAGTATTATAACTGGAATTGGTCTCTGGGTCTATATCAGTTTTTATATCATAAAATTTATGATCTGTAAGATCAAAACACTTAAATTATTTGACTCATGACTAAACGATATATTCTTCACTTCCATCAGTATGTTCAAAACCAAAAAAACAGAAATGCAAAAAATCAAAGCATAGAAAACTGTAACTCCAGCAGTATCTAGTCAATGTTCATCTATATTTCTCCTGCTCAACAACATTTCTCATGGTTAGAACCTCAGCTAGGTCAGGAGAACCATTAAGTTTTATCAGTGTCTTACAATTCCTGGTCCATGTTGCCTGTATTTTCTTCTCTTTTTTTCAATATCCTGGCTTGGTAAGCAATCTCTGCATTCTTCTTTGTGAGGTGTTCATTCACAAACACATCTGTTCCCTTTAGTTGTTTTTTTTTTTTTTTTACAATTTTTAGCAGTTCAGTTTTGTGTTTTGTACTCACAAATAGAAGGATGATATTTGGTCTTCTTTTTCTTTTATACAGATTTGTATTTGGTTTTTGTGGCATTGTATAGCAAGCAGCAAACGTTTTGCTGTCCAGCAGAATCCCTTTGCTGCTGAAGAACTTGATAACTTGCTGCTCAAGAGAAACTAGTTCATCTTGTGGTGCATCTTCCCCTTTCTTGTCTTCTGCTGTTGTCCTGCGTATGTGCGGTGCGTCGTCTTGAGTCCAGATTTCACCACATCCTCCTTCCTTGCAAACTGTTCCAGGTCCTCCACTCTTTTTCCAACTCTTCTATCTTCTCATCCTTTTCTTTAGTAATTGCTTTCTGTAGTTGAATTTCTCCAATCAAATGCATCAAGCTTGTTTGTTGCTTCACCACCTGAATGACAGCTTGAGTTCTTCCGTATCTTTTGTTAAACTTGAAGATATTTTGCTACTTGTCAGCTGCTGAGAATCCTGATAGTTAACGAGGCCTTTGCTGGCTGTTCAAGCACATTTAGTAAAAGTGCTTAACATTGAAAAAAATGGCAGAAATGGTCCTACAAGTCCAAACATTAGTTGAATATCAAAGTGCACAACTTCAACATTTGCTTGGATGTTGAGTTGTATTTCAGATATTCAATAGATTTCACTTAATTGCAGGCCAGATCCACACTGGCCCGATCACGCACTCCCTCCTAGCCAGTGGACATCTTCAGTCTTGTTAAATGGAGGTACTTTGTGTTCAGGATCAACAGAGGAAGAGGAGGTTTCCCCTGTGTGGGATCATTTTGATCTTATAAAAGGTCTGCTCTGCATCCCCAGAACCAGAACCAAATGAGGAGAAGTAGCTTTTAGCATCTGTGCACCACAAATTTGGAACAAACTTCCAGAAAACTGTAAAACAGCTGAAACACTGACTTCTTTTAAATCTCGACCAAAAACCCACCTGTTTAGAATTGTATTTGAAACGTAATCAATTACAAATTTATTGATGGAACTTGACTTAATGCTGTGTTTTGATTGTTGATTCTATGTTGCATTGTGTTTCTGTGTTTGATATGATGTAAAGCACTTTGAAATGCCTTGCTGCTGAAATGTGCTATACAAATAAAATTTGATTGATTGATTGATAAAAGAAAATAATTATTCCATTCTCATTTCCACTTTTGATCATTTTTCTTTTGGATTATTCAAATTCCTTTCCATGGGATATTTGAGTTAGTTTACATGGATTAACTTTTATTTATATTATAGGTGAAAAATTTAGGATTTGTTCCCAAGTTTTGTCTTACTGTAACCAGAGCACTTCCACAATGCTGAGGCATCAACGTGCCTGACAGGAAGGGCAGAAACCGGTTAACACTCCCTTCTTTATTGAATTTGCCTGCAATGACTTTCTAACTCCAGAAGATGTCACTGTAAGTGACTAAGCAACACAGTCTCAGCACAGTGTCGACACAGTTTGGGAAATGTGCCACACACCCAATGAGGCCTCATCTGCCCATAACTACTTGATTCTTTCATACATGGTTGAGAAATCCTTTAATCTCCATGGCAACCATTCACCTGTGCGAAATGAATGGTTGGACCTAGCTCTGCCTTCGAGGCACGGTTCCTCCTCAGAAACATAAAAGCTTCTGATCTGTCTCACAGAGCAGCCCTCTTCCATGACTCCCCCACTCAACTCCTTCAGATTATCCAGCAGCAATTCTTCTTATAGGAGCTACTTCTCAGTGCAAAGCATTGTTCAAAGGTTGATAGAGGAACGCTGATACAGTAACTTCCTGAAGGTGGAGTTTCAGAAAGCGCAGGAGTTTTCAAAGAGACACTGGCCCACTTTCAAGGCATTAAATTACAAAGTCAAATTTATTTTAAGTCATCTTTGATGATGTTGGTTGTTGAAGGTGGACCCAAATGCAGAGAAGCAGAGGCAACTACTGACTTCTTTGATGGTTTAATGATGGGCACTTACAAAAATACAAAATCCAAGGTAACAACAAAAATAAATCCAAAAGAACATTAAACCTGGAGGCACAAGGAGAAAACAGGGAAGCACAGAGGACTGAGGTACATGAATATGAGGATCTAATGAGGAATGGAAGTGATTGGGAGGCTAAAATACTGGGAAGTAGATAGCTAGATAACACCCTGGCTTATTAGCTTAATTGATTGCAGGTGAGAGTGATAAGCAGGAGTCTGAGGGGTGGGGAGAAAATGGCACAGAGAAAGTACTAGGATCTACAGGAGAACATAAGAGAATGATAGAAGTAACAAGTGAGCTAGGAATAAATGTAATATTAAGAAACACTAAGATAGAGACAGTAAAATAACTAGAAAGCGGATGAACATAAGGGGAAAACTGAGGAAACCCAAAATAGAAATAAGGTTGATCTAAAGCAGGGGTCTCAAACTCCAGTCCTCAAGGGCCGCTGTCCTGCAACTTTTAGATGTGCCTCTGCTGCACCACACCTGAATAGAATAATTAGGTCATTAACTAGACTCTGGAGAATTGATCTACACAAGGAGGAGGTAATTAAAGATATACCTGTGGCACATCTAAAAACTGCAGAACAGTGGCCCTCGAGGACTGGAGTTTGAAACCCCTGATCTAAAGATAAAAATTAAGGAACACAGAGCTAGAGTAACTAGAAGATCTAAACAAAGAAAGCTGGACAAAAAGACTAACTAACCATCCATCCATCCATTTTCTAACACCCTTGTCCCTAGTGGGGTTGGGAGGTGCTGGTGCCTATCTCCAGGTCTAACTAAACCTAAGATGACAAAATAAGAAAACTAGAAATACTACGGGGAGACTAGAAGGACTTAAGAAATAACCTAAACTAGGGTTACTAAAGGAAGACGGCATGGATACAGACATAACAGAACTCAACCTAAAGTAACCAGATAAGAAAAGCTAGAAACACTACAGGGGGAAGCTAGAAGGACTTAATAACTTAACTGGAACCACTAAAGAAAGGTAAACTTAAACTCAGACATGCAAGAATAACTGAACCTAGGGCGATGAAATAACTAAGAAACATTTCTAGAAACACTACAAGGAGGCTGAAATAAGGAATAACTAGAAGGATTAAATAAAAATAAACTATAATCACTAAAGAAAGCTTGACATAGATATACAAGAATAACAACCTAAGGTAACTAAAGAATAAACCTAACTAGAAACACTATGAAAGACTGAAAATAAGGAAAGCAATAACAAGACAATTCTAATAACACTAAATAACCTCAAATAATAAAACTGAAATGACCAGGAAGGGCTAACTTAAAGAGAACTAAGACAGAATGATAAATAAGATCAAAAGCAAACCCAAAAACCCTGTCCTGACAGATATAAGCAGCATTTTTATAACAACTGAAGGTAACATAGTTACTTGACTGTCTATAAAAATAACATAATATGCCTGGAAAATAAGTAATACCCCTTTAAGGCACTTTACAAAAAAATCAATCCATTTTAAACGTACATTCCAGTTTATTCTACCTATCAAACAATGCAGTCAAGTTCAGTTCATTATTCAAATTAGTTTTAAATGAGAATGAAGGATAAAAAGGCATTGGGATTGCACATCTGTGTAGCCTGAAGAAATTCACAGGCTACACAAATTTCCCACTGATCTGCGTATCGGTGTATGAATGTGTGTGCAGTTGTGAGTGCGAATGGGCGAAAGTGTCTCTAATGTAAAACCCCCGGGCGCTTACCGGTACCGGTCTGTGGACCCGGGCACAAGAAATAATTAAATATTTCCGTTTTATGTATTATCTGAGTCTGGAGGAACTTTTATTTTGAAAATCCCTTAACCGGATTCTCTAGGTTACGTCTTGCCGCCAACATTGAGCCCATAAGCAGCAAAAAGAGTAGAAGCAGATCAGATTCTATTGAAAGTTTAGTTGTGAAGGTGAAAAGGCCCAGAGAAGAGACAGGAGAATGGATTTATCCCGGCAGGTGATTCCCACATTCCAAGCTCTGCATGATATGGTGACCGGATGTTAATGAGGCAATGAAGCTTCAAACTGCTTCACCATGTAGAGACCAGGCACCCTGTGCATAAGCAACACTTCGGGTGTCATTGTCTCTCATCACTCCCAGATGGGACCGTCTCATTGCAGAGAAACAACCTCAGGGCTCCCATTAATTAGTCATTATCATGAGTTAAACTTTTCATGAAAGTAAAATGTTTGTTTTTGTGGCGCATATGTATCTTATTTTTAAGGAATGTGTAAACGTTACCACAGTGTTGTATAGTAACGAAGTAAAAATACTTCACTACTTTACTTAAGTACATTTTGGAGTACTTCATACTTTCCTGGAGTATGAAAATGTTTGATGACTTTCACTTTTACTTCACTATATTTCCGAACTCAATTGCGTACTTTTACTCCGATACATTTTCAATGTGTGGTTTAGTTACTCGTTACAAAAAAGCGAGAGAGAGAAACGAAGTGTTTTGACCCCACCTACTGATTAGCAAGCAGGCTACCGAACAAAGTCGTAGCCTGCTTGCCTGGCTTGTTCATCACCTCCAATAGGATACACCTGTTTCGCTTCTCCCATTGTTGGGGAAATCAGAAATCGGAACACCTTGCATCGGGGGGGAGGGTGGGTCGAACAGAGAAGAGTGCTGCCCGCACTGACGCGGCTCAGGGATTACGTGACACGCAGCGCCGTGCCCTATAATCCACTGTAAGCTATGTAATGTGTTTTGAGGCAATTGACCAAAATCCCGGACAATTTTTAAATTCCCCCCGGACATCTTTTTAGGTCTGAAAAGTAGGACATGTCCGGGAAAAAGAGGACGTCTGGTCACCCTAGTTCAATGGGGGACAGAAGCCATAGCGATAGCAATTTAGACTAAATTTAACGAATATAGGAAAGGCATGCAAGTTCAAAACCACAAACCATTAACATGTGCTACTCTTTAAAACTGGAACAATTTATTAGCAGGTTTCATTTTGCCTGCACTTGGTTGGGTACATTATTTTAAGTTTATTTGACAAGTTTACCAAGATATAAGAAATGTCATTCAAACTTGCCTTGTTTTACTTTTTACTTGTACTTTTCATTACATTACTTGAGTACATCCATTTTTACAGTAATTTCCATACTTAAGTACAAGAAGTTTCAGATACTTTAAGACTTTTACTCAAGTAACATTTCAGTCAGTGACTTCGACTTTTACCAAAGTCGTATTTTGGAGAGGTACTTGTACTTTTACTTGACTCTGAGATTCCAGTACTTTATACAACACTGCGTTACCATAGCGACAAGAGTGTTAGGGCAGTGGTCGAGACTAGAGGAGTAGAGCTTGAGTCTTAAGTCTGATTCACACGGCACAATTTAAGAATTGTCGGCCGATTTTTCAAACCGCAGAGGTTTGTGGTCACAGAGTTATTGCCAACACAGAGGTAAAAGTACAACAGGTTCGATCGTTCTTGTGTCGATCCACACAGGAGCAACACTCCACACATGAACCGATTCCACTCACAAACATCACGTAAAACCCCCAACATACAATACGTGAATATAGACTAAAAAGACACGGATGACGATGTAGAAGCAATAGTGATAGCTTGTGGACTCATTTTAAGCAAGCTAATGTCACAGTCAAGCCTTGACTGAATCAATAGCCTTATCATTGTAACCTATTTATGTCAGGTTAATGATAGATAGCTGAAAAGTTACCAGTTTTATCAACTGCAGTACCAGTTTTGCTCCAACTCCTCTCCTTATCATTTCTGTTGATAGTCCTGCTGAATAAACATTCATCCTGTTTCCACATATCAGCTCCGATGTCCACCGGACTCTCAGTTGCGCCATGTCAGCTGTTTGGGATTCCCCTCCGTGCTTACGTCACCGGGCTTTCTGATTGGCTACTTGTCACATTCAATAGGTTGCGTAGGGAAAACCCCACAGGCTGCGATAATTGGGCCAAGACAATCCAACATGTTGCATATGCCCGGAGCAGTAAAACAATGAAAATTTATATAGCTATTTTTACGGAATTCACCCTGTGAATTCCCCTCACCCCTCACAACATTGAAAGCTCAAAACATTGTCCTGAGCCGTATGCAACGAAATTTCGTTCTGTATACACCCTGTGCATGCAAAATGACAATAAAGTCAGTCTAAGTCTAAGTCTAAAGTCTAAGTCTGTGGTTTGTACTATAAAGTATTTATTTTTCATTTAGTTTAACCAATTTTGATTTTTTTTTTCAAAGTCGCTGAATTTTTGCTATTTCCTATTCAAATGCTCAGAACAGAGGCTCAGCCTCACCTTGGATTACGGAGCCTCTCACTAACTGCACTGGCTGCCTTTTGATGGGACCACGTTCTTCCTGTCTGTACATCACTAATAAAATGGTTAAAAAACATTTAATATATGAACTGATTTTCCATAATTTAGCCTATTTATATAATGTACAATGTTTTTTGTCACCAACTGTGTGTGTAACGTGTTTCGTGTGCTGAGGAGCGATCAGAAACGACAGAGAACAGATTCAAGGTGAGGCAGGCAGTTTTCTTGCTTCATGGCAGGGGGCGCTCATGATCCCAGACATTGGTCTTATGACTCCACGTCTGCAGAGTAAGAGACAGTGAGCTAGCTAAATGAGTGGAGTGCAGCAATAGATTTAATGTTTTCTCCTCTCTTCCAACGTCAACATGGATGACTACATTTCTACAGTTTTCTAAAGTTAATTTTCAATTGAAGCAGGAAATCATACTAAAAGAACATCAACACCAGAGCTGACAGGTTTGCTTCAAACTACAAGACAGAAGGCTACCACTCTTTTCAAACGGGGTGATATACAAGAAAAGACAGGCTTTGTGGATGTCCTTCTAGAAACGGCCTTTTCTGCTTTCCTTTCCCTCTTTTCTCAAGGATAAACTTGGCTTTGGCTGATCTTTTTGTGCAGAATGAGCGGTGCACGGACTTCATTTATAAGTAGAAGTAAGGCAGCAATAACTTTTTTTGTATTCTAATGAAATGTATGTTTTGTGGGCTACAGTTTGTATGTGTAAAGAATGCAAAAAAGATGCATAACCCACAAACTGCTGTTAGCTTAGCTAATAGCAGCGGTAGCTATAATCTACCACAGCGATCACTTATTAATAATCTCAAAATGTACATTAGGCCTAAAGCCATGCTATTGCAACAGACTGAATGTTCTGCTATTTGTATGGGAAATATTTGAGTGTTTTTTGGTGTTGAATCCTGAAACATAAGGTGACGTCAGTTGCTGTGGCAACGAGTCTGCGTGTAGCTTGGCGATAGAGAGGACGAGAAAGTGGTTTTGAGTTGTACTTCAGTTTTTCCCTTTGCTGTGGAGTACAGCACTAAACTAATAATACTTACATTTCCAAGTTTTATTGAGTTAACAGAATTATTCTACCACAACAGCACGGCGATGGATGGCATGTGAAAGAATTGTCTTTTTGGCCTCCAGCGTTGTGCGCATGCTCAAAATTTCCGTATGTAAACAATAACATGCAGGGGGTCTATATTTGTAAATCTGATTAAGTCAGCGCCTCACCAGCTATGAACCTCACCGTATGTCTCTGGTAAAGTAGGGGCAAAAAATTTAAAATTGTGCCATGTGAACTAAGCTTTAGCAGACACACCAACATGCAGAAGCCTTGTCTGATGGTTCACCTCCTCTCCCCCCTCCATTAGCAGTAAAATTGCTAAGCCTGGACCGGTCTGCGGTGATAAAAAGGTTGGGGTCCACTGGTGTAAAACACTTTGGTGGTCAAAATGACTGGAAAAGCACTAAATAAGTTCAGGCCATTTACCATTTGTCAGTAAGGATAATTGGGAAAAAAATGCTCTAGTTTACTAATGAGCATAAACATTGGACTGGGGCAATGGAAGAAGGTCATGCGGTCTGATGAGTCCAGATGTAACATATTCCACAGTGATGGGAAGATGTGCATGACCTGGTATACCCATCATGCCTATTGTCTGCCTTATGGTGGTTGTGCTGAGATCTGTGGTTGCTGCTGATTCTTCTTCTTCACTGATGGCATGGATATATTCTAAGATGGCAATGCCAGGAAAATATTACAAAAGTGGTTTCAGGAGCATGGGAGCACATCTCATTTCACCAGAGTCTGGAGTTTACCCTGCTAATCTTCAGGAGGTGATAGAAAGGAATTCATGGAGAGGTCTGACTCACCTGCTACTTGCACTTACATTGCAGATGTACAGTATATGTACATTTGAATGCTTATGTATTTTGAAAAGGAAGTACTTCTGTACTTGAGTAAACTTTTCACCGAGCAACTTTTTACTTTTACTTTTAGTTGAGTAAGATTTGACCATTAGTATCAACAAATTTACTCAAGTGCTAGTGCTGAGTACTTTTCCATCACTGGTTGCATATAGTGAATACCTACTTTTTGCACTACTGATCAAATCTAAAGGTTCTTCAACAAAATGTTAGTGTGTGACATTTTCTTTTGCCTGGGCAGTTTGCATTTAAGTTGTCATTCAATCGCTCCAGATAATGATTTACAGTTTGAGGCTTTGCACTTTCTGATGCTAATTTTATCAGTACAGCTTTGTGAGAAAATATTCCATCTATCTGCTACAGAAGAAATGCTAACAAATGCTTAAAACAAAGAGGGAAAATTATGCAATAGCAGAACATTTGAGGAAGCTAGCAAAATAATTCATCTGCGTTATCTTTGAGCTTTATAACAAACAATGAAGTTACACCTTAAATTCAACACAAGCTGCTTTCACCATGGAGATGTAATAATGGGATAACATTTTAGTCCCTATGGAACTAAGCTAGCCAAGCTCTCGTTAGCTTCTTTAGCCACTGTTTCTGGCTTATCTTTGATCAGATCAACAGCTGACTTCTCAGTAATGTAATTTTTGTCCTTCTGATTGCGCCACACCAGACATCATGCAAATTCCAGCAGGAATAAGTAGTTCCACTTTAATGTTTAGCTAGTTCGTCTCACTGGTTTCCCTGTCGCTACAAAATCATGTGTGTAAGAATGTAACCAGGCTCAATGTGCAATGGGAAACGCATGTAAATTTCCACCTACATATTTCGCAGATTAATAGACATCATGAGTTTTAGTTTGAAAGGCAAAGTTCTGTGGTTTGAGTCAGAAAACAAGTCAAAAAGCCTTTCCTGAGTTTGTTGCAGCAGCAGACATAAACGTTTTAGCGAAGCATGCCACCAGCTATTGCAGCCTCTCAACAAAAGCTTGAGATGAGTCATTTGTTTTTACTTTGCTCAAAGTGTTTTCTACAAATCTAAACAAAGAAAACTCATTTCAGAGGAAAATGCCATAATAAGGTTCATTTTTGCAAAAGAGTGTTATCAAAAATGTATGTGTTTGCCAAGAACAAAGTTTTTATTAGATGTACAGTATATAGGGTAGACAGCTATATAGGCTGGGTAGAATATTTTGTATGTACTCCACAGATGCAAAAGCTCAAAGTAAAAGAAGAACAACTTTCATGCCACGAGACCTGCGGCGCTCGGAACTCCCGCAACTCAAAATCAAAAACATGGAAACAATGTATCCTTTTTTGAATTCAGACAAGGAGTACAGGCCAAAGGAGTCCAGGTTTTCTTTCATTTTTCCCAATGCTTCCAACCCCTAATCTTGACTGCGGATGCAAATAGTCTAAAAAACGTCCCCCCCATATATTTGCATTTAAACAAATAGATAAAAGGTCATTTTGAAAACCTGCCTCCTGATGACTGCAGTGTGAGGTGCCATGTGTCCCTGCCCTCTTTACAGAGTGGTTATAGCTCTCTGAGTGGCACGCCAGTCAGTATGGTGCTGCACTCCTGCACTGAGCCACTGTAGGCAAATACAGCTGAGGGAGAACAGAACAGCTTCTGTGGGTGTGTGTATGAGTGTGTGTGAGTACATGATACACCGTTCGGCTGCATCATGGACACAGGTAAGACTTTTTCATTCATGCATATGCCCGTCTTGCTTTTCCTAAAAGAAATGTTATGAATATCAGTGTTGCTATGAAGAAATCAAAATTCTCTGCTGTTTTTTGTTGTGCCAGAATGCTGTGATTTTCATTACTGTGTGTGACGGTTAGTACCCCGAAACTTGTTAGATCATGTTTATCTCTGCAGAGAGCGCTTCTTACAACAGGAATATGAGGAAACCTACTGTCAGGAACTATTTATGTCTAATTGCACAAATGTAATTATATGTTGTGATTGTTTTAAAAATTTTGTAAAACCTTGACTTTCTTTTCACTTAGAATAATACAAAAAAAATGAAAAAATTTAAAATCCAGATAAAATTTTTTTTTTTTCATTTTCAAACATCTCTTTGCTGGGCAGATTTGGAGCTTATCTAAAAGATCCATTCAAAAAGCTGGGGTCTTTTACATACAGTTTTTTGCATGCAATTTCCGTTTGCATAATAAAGTTTGCATTTTCATTGAGTTTAGACCTTTGCTTCCCAGGAATGTCCCCAAATCACACCAGCATCAACGTGAGATTTATACCAAATACCAAAAATGACCTGCTTAATAAATATATGGGATTTCTCATTTCTATCAAAATGCATGCTTTTTCATTAACATGCATAACATGCATATTTTCTTTTCATTAATTAAAGAAAAACATGCATATTTTATAATGCCCATATCTTTCAACCTTATCTTTCTGACTGGTTGAAATCAAGTGTTTCTAGCTAATTGCTTCATTTTAGTTTCCATTTGCAACGACCAGACCAAGGGCAATTTCCATGACATTTACACATACAATCCCAAAGAGTCATTCACCCATATGTATAAAACTGTGATGTATTCAAATGAACGCACTTTGGTGGGAATGGATGAAAATTTGGATGAAGTTGTGCAGGAGGATGAACATTTTCTAGATGAGATCAAATCTCTCAGTGTCCGTTTTTTTTGTTGTTGTCTCTACTCTTCAGAATATTCGAAAAGAGTGTACCAGGGTGTTCGGGTTAAACACACAGTGAAAGACCTGCTGGCTGAGAAGCGATCCCGGCAGACAAGCGGGCCCAGATATACTGTAAGCACCAACTGTTTTTACTATTGTACACTCCTGTGCTGTCTGTTCCCCTCATCATCCTTCACCCAAACCAAACACCGTAGCCACAGTTGACATTCTGTTGATGACACAATTATGGCACTGCCTTCAAATATTATCCTCTCCCTGTTTACATTTACTGTTGTTTTGTGCACTAATAAGCCAATGGTTGATCCATTGACCACCTGTACGTGCCTTCCCCCCTCTGTTTCTGCTGCCCTCAAGGCCTCATAAAGACCATCTGTAAATAGTTGAGCACAGTGTGTGTGGATAAAGACAAAGCACAGAGTCCTATCCTAACCTCACAAAAGAACATTGACACAATGCATGCAAAGGCAATGACCGTGATCTTCAAAAAAATAAAAAGCTCCCTGGAGCTGGAGCTCGAGCTGGAGGTGAGGTGGAGGTGGAGGTGAGGTGGGGTTGGGTGGGGTGGGGTGGGGGGACTGGCGACGCAGGGGATACAGAGAAAAGGCCAATGCAGGAGGTTGCCTATGCAAAGTTTGATCAACACACACCTGCCAGCCGATATTGTCCTCAGTCATGAACGAGCTCCAGACAAACCTCCTATTGTTGTCAAGCACACATGCACACGCACACACACTGCTAAAACACACACACACACACACACACACACTAGCTTGAACATACAGACAAATTTGGCTGTGTCGTAGATGCCTGCATGCACAAGCAAGACTGGCTTTTCATTACCACAAACTGCCTGTCAAAAGGCTTTTATGGGACAGTATTCACTCATTGGTTTCTGTCTAATGGTGGCATGTCCACTCTATAGATATGCAGACTGCTTACCGCTCAGCCAGTTAGGAGATAGCATGGGATACAATAAGACAACAAACCTGTAGGAGAAAACATACCTTCACTTTCTGCTCTGGAAATTTCTGCAAAGGTTCATAACTTCAGTGGATGACAGTTGTGGGTAGTTGGGAGTTCTCCATGGAGAACACACAACAAAGTCAGCTGTACCAGAGCTAAAAGGATTTTATGCAAACAGGTTACATTGAGGCAAAGAAGCCTGTAAAGTGAAACATGCACAGGGAATACTGCTCCATGCTGCGTTTCCATTCCAAACATGCGCAAATCTTTGCCTAGTCTGCTAATGTCAAAAAAACACAATTTCACTATAAATTTATTAAAAATCATGTCAGCAATGGATGCAAACAGTTATATGAGATTATACTTATAATTCAGCCATGGCACTAGTACTATATTTGTCATCTTATTCAGGCATTAGAACGACAAGCCCCTTATAGCCCCTTAATTTTAGAGAAATTACAGTCATTGATTTTACAGAATAGCATATGATACAAACTGCCTGATGCAGTTTGTATCATATGCTGTCAAAGCTCTGGTGAAGCCAGCTGCACATTGTCCAAAAAAAAAAAAAAATCACCATCCTCTCACTACTTCCTGTCATCTTCTGAGCCAGCAGTAACATCTGACTGTTGATCATGTGGCTCATCTCTTGCAGAAAAATGTTTCCATTGTAATTTTTGTAAAACACATCTATTTTGATACTGTCAAAAAATACCTGATCCTTGCACAAAAACTATTAAAGAATGGGAATTTTCTCAGAATTGCGGTATTTTCTTGAAGCAATGTTATTTTCATACTTTCAGTTTGCATAGTTTTATGGTTGATGGTAACTCAGAAATATCTTTCTAAAGTCTCTATGTAGCCACTTTAGTTAGCCACACAGGCTGAAGCTAACATCTTTGTTCAAGCCTGGCTAAGACCAAAAACTTCTGCTATCTCCAGTTCCAAATAGTCATAGAGGCTTATGGGAACATTATTTTATGAACTTCCATATAAAAAACCAACCAATGCTAAGTTGGCAACAGTTCAAAGGTATTCAAATGAGTCTGTCTGATACTTTTGAGAGCAGACTTCTTTTAAGATGGTAGAAGTTCTTCTAAATCTTGCCCACAATCAGAAGAGCCAATATCTTTAAGCTTCATCACCAACTAATCTAGACTCATAATAAGATAAAGAGATAAAAGTGTTATTTACTGGAGGATTACAAAACTACTCAAAATCCTTTAAATGAAAAATCCCAAGATATCCAAGAAGAGTTAAATATTTACACATGAAGTGAACATTAGCAGATACAGTATGTGTTCCTCATGAACATTTTTGTGCACTCGCAGCCACTGTATGTGTAAAAAAATAAAAATAAATCCACACAGTTATCGTAATGAGATGAGCAGATATGCTAATTCCTTTATTTTCTTGACATGTAACAATATTTGTAATGAGCATAAAGGAGGCATTAGCCTTTTGTAGTGGTCATACATTTGTTAGACATGGAAACTTTTTTTTTTTCTACTTTTAATTGGGAGCCACTGAGCTTGATGTGAATTATGTCATTCAGACCAGTGAGGTTGGAAGGATGCAGTTCTTCCTGTACAAAACATGGTGATTAAAAACCTGTTCTGCTTTGCATATGGTTTTATGAAAAAGAAAATGCAGCCGCTTTAAATTCTGACTCATATTTTACAAATTTATCATTTTAATGGACAGGTGTAGCGTTTCCATTTTTGTTTTATGAGTGATAACAAAATAGGATCCACTGGGTGTGGGGGGGTGTACACTATTTCTGTTTCTGTGTTGAAAGCTGAACTCCATGTTCATGAGATTCCAGCCCAGGGCCAAACACCACAAAACAGCAGGCTAGACGCTTCATTCAGAGGGTCAGTGAGTTTACGTCTGTTGCTGCAGAATGTTTTCAGTTTGCTGAAGGCAGCAACAGCAATCTTAAACAGCTATCACATTGCCAGCTTCAGAAATATTAATATGCAAATCTAATAGGCAGCAAATCCAACTTTTTTTTTACTAAATTCAGTTCTGCATTAGGAAAAGTTAATTTGAGTAAAATTTAAACAATAAAAACATCATACATCCACTATTTATTTGGTAACGACTTGTTTATATTTCCTATTTCAATCCTTGTTCTTAGTCCTGAGCTTTTTACTCCACATTTCTATGGCTGCAAGATAAACAAAACTTCTTTAACAACTCCAATCAATCAATCAATCAAATTTTATTTGTATAGCACATTTCAGCAGCAAGGCATTTCAAAGTGCTTTACATCATTACAAACACAGAAACACAATGCAACATAGAATCAATCATTAAGTCAAGTTCCATCAATAAATTTGTAATTGATTACATTTCAAATACAATTCTAAACAGGTGGGTTTTTAGTTGAGATTTAAAAGAAGTCAGTGTTTCAGCTGTTTTACAGTTTTCTGGAAGTTTGTTCCAAATTTGTGGTGCATAGATGCTGAAAGCTGCTTCTCCTCATTTGGTTCTGGTTCTGGGGATGCAGAGCAGACCAGAACCGGAAGACCTGAGAGGTCTGGAAGGTTGATACAATAAAAGCAGATCTTTAATGTATTGTGGTGCTAAGCCGTTCAGTGATTTATAAACTAACAACAGTATTTTAAAGTCTATTCTTTGAGCTACAGGGAGCCAGTGGAGGGACTTTAAAACTGGTGTTATGTGCTCTATCTTCCTGGTTTTAGTGAGAACGCGAGCAGCAGCATTCTGGATCAGCTGCAGCTGTTTGATTTGTTGGACAGACCTGTGAAGACGCTGTTGGGTTAGGGTATCAATACGACTGAAGATGAACGCATGGATGAGTTTCTCTAGATCTGGTTGAGACATTAGTCCTTTAATCCTGGAAATGTTCTTCAGGTGATAGATGGTCGACTTAGTGACTGTCTTTATGTGGCTCTGGAGGTTCAGGTCAGAGTCCATCACTACTCCACTCCACTTCAACATTTAAAGCTACTGGCCACTAAAATTATACAGTTACACACTTTTTAAAAAATGATTTATGATTATGATGTTTTGTGAAATTAGTAGAAGTTAATCTATTATGCTTTTGGTTAGCTGTTTGTTCTTTAGCTGTAGATATTTACTCATTGTTCTTGTCATATATTTTGTATTAATGAAATGAGAAGCAAGTCAACATACATAATTGACATCAATCAAATGTTTAAGACAACCACTGACAGCCACTCAGGGGCGCTGTATAGAGGAGAAAAGTTATGACAATTCTAAGGGTCCCTGACCAACAGGGAACCCTCCACAATTTTTCTTTTCTTTTGTTTTGTTTGTTTTTTTTGTTCATAAAAATTTAAAAGAAAATGGTGTCCTGTCAATTACAAATTAATTATATTGTGTTTTCTAAAATTGTTTTTAGCAGTAAAAAATAAATGTCCCCCCTCCCAGACCAAAAAGTACACATTTGTCCTGAACCCCCCTGGATCTGCATGAAATGGTTCGTTCCTGCTTAGCTTGACGGTGACGGTGTTCAGCAGCAGTCAGAAGACAAGAATGACTGTGGCAGTTACTGTGCTGCTAAGAAAAATAATAAAGTCAGGTTTTCAAAAAATAGAGAGACAGAGAGAGAAAAATGTAAAAGTGTCAATTTGTAACCCAGTTTTTCTCCAATAGACGTGGGTAGACTGTGTGAGATTATCAACCATTTAGCATAGTTAGCTTAGCTACAGACTGTTTGCCTCCATTTCACTAGCATTTAATGAATTAAGGAAAGAAATTACCAACATATTCATGTATTGAACTTGTCCCTGTATCTTTTACCACATTTAACAACAGATGAGTCAGTCAGCAGCAGCTCTAACTCACGTCCCCCCTGACCCGTCCTCTCCTAAGTGAAATTAAAGCTGCAGTATGTAACTTTTATATATATATATATTTTTACATATTTGTTAAAACTGTCATTATGTTGTGACAGTATGGTATGAGAGATAATCTGTGAAAAATCTATTTCCTCTTCCTTCTCCCAGTACTATCTAGAAACAGCTAATCTGAGACAGGAGAGTTTTAGTGCTGTCAATCATAATCTCATGTGGCTGCTCATCCCTATGCTGTAGCTAGCGCAGCCTGTTGTGAATGCTCAGTCTAGTTAGCATAGCTACCAATGACAGCAGATAGACATTTTTCCTGTAATGATAAGTTGTTTTTCCACCATTAGCACATTTAGCAGTGAGTGAATGAGGTTGATTGACAGCGCTAAGACCCTCCTACTGGTTCTGATTGGTTGTTTTGGCCAGAACGTTGCATTACTAGCAATAGTAATTCAGGGAGCAGGTGGAGGAGATTGATTGTTTTCACAGATTATCTGTCTCATAACAAACTGTCACAACATGGTGACAGCTTTAACAAATATTGAGAAAACATATTTTTTATTAAAGTTATATACTGCAGCTTGAATAAAATGCAACTACAAAGCATTTTATGAGAAGTCTGGATTGTTTCATGTATATTTTGCATGTTGCCTATGACTGTTACTGGTGGGGAGAGACATTTCAGTAATCTAAAACTAATAGAACAAATTTAAGCAACCTACTTGCATACTGTATGTGGACTGTTGCATATAAAATTCATGAGCAGTAAATATTGTGCTAGTTATCAGTATTGGAACAAAGAAAGCAAGACAGTTGCAAGCCTTTAAAACTGTGACACTTTTGATAGGTCAGATAGACTCAAAAAATTGTAACAGCAGCTGCATGTTGGGGGCCAATTTAATTTTTTGTCATGGGGCCCAAGATTCCTGGCAGCGCCCCTGAAACCACTACTGACAACCTGTTATTAAATTTGCTTGCAATTTATAAGCACTTTATGCCTGCTGTTGTGTAATTTTGGACTGTAAAGCACCACGATTGCTCCAATTTCATAAGGAATTTTAACTTAAATTTGGCCTAAATTACTTTTTTTTCAACAAATACAGTATATCTCATGTGATATGTGTATCACACAAGGGAAAAGCATTACAACATTATAACATTATAACCCACAAATAAGTGAAGTTACAGCCATAGGACCGTTTCTCTTTGGGAGATCAGTCTCCCAAGAAAACTGACCAACTTGCCAGGATTTGAAATCATACCATTATGTCACATTTTTCATAGATAGCCTCAAACTTAACATGACATGGTGCATTTTAGGCCTTCCACGAGGAATTCAAAAATGTTTTATTCAATGGTCAAATTCTGATTTCTAGATGAAATCATAGGACTGAAACAACTAGTTACAACTAACTTCCTGTTATTAAATTTGCTTACAGTTTATAATCAAATTATTTAAAAAAAACTTTATCTCTGCAGTTGTCTAATTTTGGAAAGTAAAAGTTAATAAGTGCTGTCAAAATATACATTTTAATATACAAGGGGAAAACACATACTATTTCAAAACAAGGGCGGTGAAAACAGATACTCAATTTTCTTCGTGTGTGTGAAAAATTGTATACTTAGAAAACAATTGCCTCCCATTAACTTCTAAAAGAAAATTTTACCAGTTTATTTTGTTCCAAATTTCTTAGGATCTTGGATTGTTTTTGTGTTCTATTTCTTTCTATATTGATTATTCTCTTTCTTTAATTAGATCAATCTTGTTTCTGTTTTACTTTTGTTTAGTCCTTATTATGTTTACTTTTTTTCTAATTATTCTTAGTTATTTATTATGTTTCTTAAGTCTAGTTATTTTTTAATGTTAGATTGGTTTTCTGAGCGGGCTGGAGGTGCTGGAACCCCCGCGGTCGCTATGAGGCTGGAGCGGCGCTGAGCTGCAGGGCCGTTTGAGGCTGCTTGCAGCTTTAATTTTCTTTGTTTCCTTTTTGTGTATTCTGGTTCCTAGTTTATCCTCCTCATCATGCTGATGGTTCTGGGTTTTGGCTTTTGTATTCACCATGCAGGCCGTAAGTTTTTGTTATTCGTCTTTCTTTTTTCATTAAAAGTATTGTCTACTACTTGACGTATTTGGGTCCACTTTTCGAACACCTCATCATGACAAAATTGACTTTTCATTTTTATCATCACCATTATTTCATTCTATTGAATTGTTTAAAATAGCAATAAAATAGTCACAAGCATATCTAACTTAAAAGTCAGAAAAAATTCAAGCAGTTTTGTCTCTTGAGATATTAACTTTAATTTCATATTTTCAGTAATGCAGGATAGTAACTACGTCTTGCAGCAATAAAGATATTTATCCACCCAGAGTTTCTGAACAATTGTCTGCTCAAACATAAAGTTAGCTTGGTTTAACAACGTTGCTGTAATATTCCACTAACACTCCACTTAAAACACAGATAGCTTTACATTTCTTTTCTGAAGGACTAGCTAACTCGGCACATGGTTACAAAAAGTTTTCCATACTTGTGTAACTTGTTCTACTGAGGATCTTTTCACAGGCAGAAATGGCTGCTAGTGTTAGCTTATTCAACCTCTCTGTTTCTATACTGTTGTTATGTTTTAAATTATTTGTGTGTGTCAAGCCTTATTATTTAGTCATCACCGTCTGATAACTAAATAACCAGTCATGTCCCACATGTTATCCAGAATATTCATTTTTCCTCACACACATTAAAAGTTGGTCCCAACTGGAGTTTCAATTCTATAAAGTTTCTATCATTTGTTTCTAAACACTGATGCGACTCTGACTCCACAAATACAGCTAGATCTGCATGCTCCTGCTAGTACTTTCTTTATGTTTAGTGGTTTGCTTTAAAACGAGGCAATCAGTAGCATGTCTGATTTGACATGGCTCAGTGATAAGTTAGCTTTTAATGGATGCAATTCAAAATATTGGACTGTGGGGAAAGCTTACAGAAAACCTTCTTATTCTGCATCAAACTTAACACTTTGCTTTGAACTCTGTAAAATTCAATAACTGTTTCAGCTGCACTATGTAGCTGTCTACTGCAAAAGACCATAAACATATGCTAGGAGCTACTGCGGTCTGTTTCACTATTAATATCATTGTGAAAGATGAGAAACACCTTTAAGTAGAAACACGTTTCATTGCCACAATAATGTGAATAACCTAAAGTACATTTTGGATGACTTCGGTTTTCCCCTCTTGCTTTAAGAAATCTGTAAATATGAACAGCTGAACTCTTAGCAAACCTTTATGTTTTGATAAATGTAAACATTATTAAATGGCTTGTTTTAGCAGTTCCTGAGTTGTCCTTTTGTATCATTGTGGTACCTTGTTTTCTGCTTCACCTAATTAGAAGAGTTAGTTTAGATTTATCTATTTGTCGACTGCTCAAAAGGTTATTGTGAACAAGTTATAAGCTTCTTTAACAAACACGTAGTGACAGTGGACAGTTGATTGTCTTTAATGTCCCAGGATGAATGTATCGACAGAGCAGAAGAGAACTGTCTTTTAACTTGAGTTTGAGAAGACGGACCAGAAACCCAAAAACACAGATACACTGAACCACTAGTACTTTAAATATTAAAGAAAATTTAGAGCGTTAATGGCAGCAGTGGCCCTTCATCTGGGAGACAAACAAACATGGAAGCACTAGATTTAAAGTTTTATCCTTTAAATCTAATGGATAAAACTGACTTATGCAAACTATATTTGATTTCTAAATCTGAATCTAAATTTGCTGCAATTATGTGATCTTTCCTTAAAACACCCTGAGTAGTAGAATTGTCAGTTTGGATATGGCAGAAGTTGGGATCAGACATTTTTGTCAAGTATCTGATGGTTTATGAAGACTGGTTTATAATTACTTCAATGTCACCTCTTACATATGTCTCTGTCTTATGTAAGACTTTAGATAAATACAGTAGTCTCACTTTGAGACTGTTTTGGTAAATTTTATTGGAGGAACCTTGTGTTATATTGTTATTTTTGAAAACAAAATAGAAAATCTAATATGTAATCTTATTTAAACCAAAAACATATGTTATTTACAATTTTGGAAGCACTTTATGTGCTTGTCAATGCAGTATTTACATGTATGGTTGTGAATGTTGCTTAGGGAGCCAATAATGACCACAGGCACATAGTAACGATAGTAACGATAGCCGTTCCCTTCCAATGTTAACCAATGCCAGGTTTTATCTCGGAGAATAAAAAGGCCATTGAGAGAGTAAAGCTAGCTCTGACCACAGTAATCCAGCTCATGCTGGAACATGAACCGGGACAGCAGGAGTAAAAACATCTCACATCGTCCCACTTTAGCAGCTTTCTCCAATCTGACAATTTGCATCCAGGTGCACTTAGACATTCTGCTTTAGCACTACAAGTATGAGCTCAATAAAAACTGGATTCAGGAAATTTTACATTTACAATTTAAAACATTAGCAGTGTTGGCAAAGGTTAGCTAGCCAGTAAGAATTTCCCAGTGTGTGATTGGTCTTCACTTAAAAAAATGTAAATGCAGAGTACTTATTAGAATGATTTCTATATGTTGAAGTACTGAAACATCACAAACGGATAAATTAAAAGAGGTAATGGAATAACTTTAAAGTGAACTTTTATGAAATATTGATTTCAAAATTGTATTTTGAAATGTAGCTAAATTTCTTTGTCTCTGACTTGTGTCATATCCTGTTTGAATAGTAAGAAAGATTTTTTTCTTTTTGGAAACCAGGATAAGTGCCTCCCACACTTCCACCCCCAACCATCAACCACCGCCCCCCCCCCCCCCCTCCACCCTCACCCCGACTGAAACACATTATCTGACTGAGCTTGAGCTGATTTCCATACGCAGCCTTCAGAGATGCAGTGAGCCGTACCTGGGCCACATGAGGAAGTCTTGGCGCTGGCAAATCGCATTCAAATTCTGCCCCCAAAATTTGCGTGTGCCCTAGCCAACATGGGCTTAATATCAACTCTTTCATGTTAGCACTATGCAAAACAGGAGGCTCTGTCATTTTCTGTCCTGTGCGAGCGGCCCAGAGTGTCTGCATGTCTTTAGCTCTGCATGAGTGGGACTGCCAAGAAATAGAAACTCTACAAATGATCAGTCCTTTTTGGTTAGAAAATGAAAAATAAAAAATAGTAAATGTAAGAAAACATACTTCAGTCTTTTTCTTAGCATGTACCAACCACATTGAAAACATTTTTATTCTGTTTGGGTTGTAACTATTTTTCATACTGTCATGCCTCTATTGAAAAAAAAAATCTGGGTACCCACCTTATTTCTAGCCGCTATGAGGCTTTGCATGATTTATGGGCCCAATTTCTGCTGCAAACCGGAACCACCATTTGTTTACATGTTAGCAACTCGCTAACTGACTTTCCACGGAGGTTTTAGGCTATGAAATATGTGAGAACAGCAGCTATCACAGCTTACATGCGGCAGTATTGTTTTACCGCTACCTACAGCTAATGCGGGGAGGGATGGTGAAGAACAAACAACCCGCACTAGCATAGTTAGCTACATCACTGACTCAGTTGCTTCGGAGATGCAGATTTTCTTCCGTTGGCTTTTTGTCCACACAATGAAACGAGCACACATAAAGCATTCTGGGTTCTCTCTTCAAGTTTAGAAGTTTTAGCCAAATTCTTTTTGTTTCTTTATCTGTCGGCAGGTGATGAAAACTACCACTTATCACAGAAACTTGCCTTTTTGTTTCAGAAGCGCGTTCACAACACACCTGTTGCTGCAGCCACAAACTAAACTTTGTCTGATTATAATTTCAGCACAACAGTTACTGAGCTCCGCAAGGGCAGATACTTTCCAGTTGCAAGTTGCTCTCTATAACAGGTTAATGTGTGATTCGGTTTGGTTCGGTTCTAGTCCAGTGGGGAGATTCTCGCAGCAGCTGCGGTCATTCCTCCGCTTATTTGCAACGGAGAACCTCGAGGTTCTGGTTGTTATGGACTAAATAAACCGATATTTTATTTTGCCTTAGAAAAATGTATTGCTGGCCTAAACATAATGATAAAGACTCAGATCATGAACTTTATTATTTTTTTTAATTCACACGAAAAATCAAATTCACATCACACCAAGCTAATATTATGTAGTTCTGGTGTTTTACACTGTCGGCACAAACCTGCAGCTCAGATTTCTGACCAGCTTCTCTGCTTTTCTCTTCTTTATTACTGTCAGTTCTTCAGAAAAACGAGCTGCTAGCAGCTCTGCTAGCAGCTCGTAATAAACGTAATGATCGTGTTCCTGTCGCTCCCTGTGATTAAACTCACAATTACGATCCTCTGTGCTGAGCAGCTCTCTGATAGCAGACGGTGCGTCCATAAACAAGTTTTACTAAATATTGCACAATAACCGAAAAACATGTAACTTCTATCATAAATATAAACTAGCAAAAAAAAAACGACCTACAAATTACAGTGAAATACTGCTACTTCCGGTGGGCGCCGGAAGTAAGATCCTTAATCGTTTCCCCAGTTTCCTCCAGTAAGCCTAATAATCTAAAAATCATTTTAAACACAGGTGTGATAAAAATGGATTATTTGAGATTCTCATGCATAGTTCATATACTGGAGGGTTTCCTCCAGAAAATCTGCGAAGCCCTGTGATATGGGCGCTAGGGCAGCCCACCAGCGGCCTAGCATGCTACTACTTTTATGTTTAAAACGTTAATAGTTACAAAAATCTGATGTACAGGCATCATAAATAAGACTGGTGTGAAAGCCAACAAAAGGTGCAAAAGGTGCATGGATGGTACAATTCGTGCTGACTCTCACTTCCACTTCAATCAGTCAACTATAAACCTAGCTTACTCTGTCTTTACTGTCACTGTTGCTAGTATATTGAAAACCCATTGTAAAATAAACAAAGAATGCTTAGCCTGGGGATGGGGTGGCAAGTAAAGCCTGGTTTATAATAAACCCGGGGAAACCCTGAATTAAAACGCTACTTCTTCCTCACAGGGAGGATCGACTACTCCACCTTCGTTTGTCCAGATGCCAGGTATGTCTCAAAGTAGCATAGATCTTCAACAATAAATCTCTAGATTTCTACCGGTCCCAAAGTTTTGGCTCCAACAATCCCAGCACATTATTTTTGCATATCATATGACAAATGTTTTCTTACAGGATCACACATGCTGCCCAGCTACTACAGCATGAGACGTCCCTTCATATCCGATGCAGACTTTTGCACATCCACCAAGCAGTTTCCTTCCGATGTCTATTCTTCCACACAACCCTCCTCTATGAGCAGCTACTCCTCTCTCATCGACAGCTACTACCCAGAAACCTTTGGTGACTACCGTAGCGCAGCCACCTTCTCCGGCTCTGGCAGCTCCTTCCTGCCCTCGTCAACCATTTCCTCCCTGTTGCCAACTTTCAACGGAGATTCACCGCATTTATTTCTGGTAGGATTCTGAGCACTTTGCAAAGTTTTTATATCCCTTGAACTTTTGCTGACAAGGTGATACATATTTGTATATAATTATGAAGTGGAAAGAAAATGCTACATGGTTTAAATTTTCTTGCGCACCCACAATTTTGTTTTCGTTCATAGAGCGTCAATTCGAGAATGGTACAACTGTGGCTTCCATCAAAGATAAGATAAGATAAGATAAGATTTATTTGTCATTGTCATCAACAGATTACAACGAGATTGAGATTGAGCATCTGATGCTTCACACTTCTTGAATTTTCTTTAGAGCCTGATTTTTTTTTATGATGAATAAATTCTTCTAAAACCGCAAGCACAAAAGCATTTATGTGTTGCTCACCACTTTTATTTTGTTTGCCATTTAATTTGATCGTGAGCAGCTGCAGACCAAAAGCATTCAAACACTTTTGCTTGAAAAATTTTTTGATTCCAAGCCAAAATAGGAAACAATCGACTCAAAAGAACTGCGTGTCTTTGTTTTAAGGCAAACCTGCAAGATCTCAGGTTTACAATAATTTACTGATCCAGGTTCTGTGATACTCAGACTGCTTTACTTGCATTAAAAATATGCAATGTTGAATTTTTGAAGCAGAGTACTTTTACCTTGTTGATGTTGACCCACATGACAAAATGTTTTGATCTGGTTTAGATCAAAGCATATTTTTGTGTTTGAATGTCCTAGTCAAAGTCAAGGCTTAAATTTATTTGAGATTATGCGGGAAAATGATCTTCATTGATGCTCTCCATCCAATCTGACTAAGCTTGTTCTGTCTGATAATACCCCAAAACACCTAAAACTAAACATAGTTTGACAGAGAGGCATTCCACACTTTTCAGTTTCTAGACACTTCCTTTCCCTAGAGACCAACGTTAGTTTTTGTTGGTCTCAATAAAAGTATGTTGTTGTTTCAGCATGACAAAATATGAAGAAATCTCTTGGATAAAATACTTTACAAAGAACCAATCTTGATTTTGCTCCACTAATTTAATCTGGTGGACAAACAGCTCTGATAATCTGTTGAACATGCTAACAGTATAGACATAAAATTAACTTGCTTTTATGATAATCTTTTATAGCAAAAAATTATTAATTTTACATGAAGGTAAATTATTTTAACATCTGGGCATGCTATGCTAAATGGAGTAGTTGAAAAAATCAAATACAAAGAGTTTTTTTTACAATTCCACTGCAGAGAACAGATGTGTGGATTAAGGCAAAAGCTTTAATTTGTAATGCTCTGTCTCTCAGTTGTTACTCATCACATCATTTTCAATCACACATCAATGGTAATTTTCTGGTTTTGGTGGCAGGTACTTCCCTCTCTTCCCTAGCAACAGAATATTCAACATAATACAACACTGTGTGGTGACTGTAGGAGATTTATTATCTGCACATGTCTACACCCACTTTCTCACCTGGAATGGATACAAGCTCTGTGCAAGAGGGAAGTATGGGAAAAATGTTTTAGTGAAGGTCCTGGATGGAAAGTGTTTTCAGTTTGGATCTTTAAAAGCAATCCCTGCTAAAGTTATCTGTGAAACCTGCTGCTGGTTCACACACCTTACAAAATAAAAGATTTTACACAACAGCTATTTGCTGATTTGGGCTTTAGAAAATTAGTATAATTCAACAACCACTGTTACACATGGGATTGGTGTGGTCATGTAAAATTAAGCTTACTGACAATTTCAAAGTAAAAGCCTCATTGTTCCTTTCATACTGTCTCCATATTAAGGTGATAAAAGATCAGTGGGATATTGGCATTCCATGATTGTCAATGCACACTTTGAACCACGCTGGACTTTCAAAATAAGGCCCACACATACCCTACAAAACAAAACCATTCATGTTTTACACAACAGCAGTTGCATATTTGGCCATTATAACATTTGTATAACAAAACTACTGTTACGCATGATTGGTGTGGCCTTTTAAAATCAAGCTTACTGAAATGTTCAAAATGAATGCCTCAGTATTCCTTGACTACTCTATGTATTTTAATCTGAGGAAAGAGTACACTGGGATATTGCCTTAACACATAAGCTTGTGCTCCAACACATTCTAATGGTATCATCAGCATGCTAGTGATAGTCACACATACTAAATGTAGCATTTAAGGTAACCTTAAAGCATGATGTTGAAGCTATTCATCTAACTCAAAATGCTCCATTTAAAGCACAACATTGCTGGAAAAAGGAACAGTACTGCCTCGGCAGGTAGTACAGAGGGATATTTACCAGGGTATTTCTACCCTGGTAAATATGGAGGAGTTGCGTGGGATAATAATAATTGGCCCCAGAAAACTAGACTGGTTCCTGTAAAAGGTGGAAATGCTCCTTGTGACTGTCATTTCCATTTAAAGGCTGAAAAGTTTTATAGTTTCAATCAGAAATTGGAATATTGGAATTCTGACTTGGAAAGTTGGAGCTTCCTCACAAACTCCAAATTCAGAAGTCCAAAATGGCTGCCAACTGTTATAGGGCAGGTATGGTTTGGCCCCTTTAACATCATTACAGGTTTTGGGATTTATATGCGTTTTCACATCATTACTGAATGATCCACACATGGAAGGAGGCGAGAGGTAAGAGGGTTGTGGGTTAAATCAATGCACCAATGTACCAGTGGTTTGGTTTTACACTGGAGTGTCAAACAGGCCACTGTTCACCCCCTCACCTGTGGTGGCTTTGCACCAAGAACCACTGAAGGAAAACATTGAAGGATGCAAAATAAAGACCCTCTGAAGAAGACACTGAGCACAACTTCCTTCTTCACCAAATATAAACAACATAGTGGTTGTAGGATTTATATTTTGTCTTCGATGAGTCTAGCGCTAGTGCTAGACTAATGTTTGTTTTGGTTGCATTTATCCAGAATGTCCTGGATAGGTTTGCTTCCTGCTTCCGGGGTGGTCTCTGGTCTGCTTGGCGTTGACATATGCATTCGAACCACATCAGAGTTTACTTCCAACTAAAACGAGACGTGTTTGTAGGCAGACCAGAGTTCACCTTTTTGGTCTCAGTTGCACAGTCACATCTCCTCAAAACAACCAGACTGTTTGATTAAAGCAGACTAAACCATGGTGATGTGAACACACCTGTAATCACTATGACGAGTATGGGACACAAACCATTTTGCAAAATGTGTTTGAGATCAGACAGCAGAGACTTTAAGTGTAGCTTTTGTCTGATCTGAGAAATGCATTGGTCAGCCAAATCTGATGCTGATGACAGAACACTGCAGCTGTGGTTGCTACATGCAACCTGCAGTGCTATATGGAGGGTTACATGGAGAAAAGCTATTACTCAGGTGAAAGTTGCATGTTGTTAGCCACGCCAAAACACTTCTGCAAACTCAGATGCAACTCTGAAATTCCTAAAGACCTGTATTCTATGCAGATCAACTTGTATGATGGGAAACAATGTAATCAATAATTGGTAGTTGCATGTTTTTTTGCTAACTATGATCTGAAAGAGGGCTATGGTTGCAGTACTGAACTTCTATTTGCACTCTTGACAGCCTGTATCTCATTAAATTAGCTGCATATAAAACACAATACTTACTGCTCCTTTAATGTTTAAATGCGTCAAACTCTGAGTACTACATTGTCACTGACTTGCATTGCTAACAGCTGTTAGCCTGACCTCTGAGCACAACAATTTGCAGTTTCCACTAGTTTTCTGCGTTCCATCTTGGACAAAACTAGGTTTGGTGTTATCTCATTTTACTTATGAAGTGATGTAATGTAAACTACATCAGTGGTCATCAAAAGAACTGCAACATTAGCTTGATGTTCTAGTACTGGAGTTTGTTCCAGTCACATTATTCTTTAACAACATAATTCTAATGCAAAATTTTGTTAAACCTAATAATTTGAAGTCACATTTCATTTTCAGACACTGGAGGCTGGTTGATTCCCTCCACCATGTTCATGGATCAATCAATCAATCAATCAAATTTTATTTGTATAGCACATTTCAGCAGCAAAGCATTTCAAAGTGCTTTACATCATTACAAACACAGAAACACAATGCAACATAGAATCAATCATTAAGTCAAGTTCCATCAATAAATTTGTAATTGATTACATTTCAAATACAATTCTAAACAGGTGGGTTTTTAGTTGAGATTTAAAAGAAGTCAGTGTTTCAACTGTTTTACAGTTTTCTGGAAGTTTGTTTCAAATTTGTGGTGCATAGATGCTGAAAGCTGCTTCTCCTTGTTTGGTTCTGGTTCTGGGGATGCAGAGCAGACCAGAACCGGAAGACCTGAGAGGTCTGGAAGGTTGATACAACAACAGCAGATCTTTAATGTATTGTGGTGCTAAGCCGTTCAGTGATTTGTAAACTAACAACAGTATTTTAAAGTCTATTCTTTGAGCTACAGGGAGCCAGTGGAGGGACTTTAAAACTGGTGTTATGTGCTCTATCTTCCTGGATGCTGTAATGAAAGTTATATCAGATGATATCAAACACAGCATGAATGCAGTTCTCTTTTTAAAAGTGCTAAAATGTGTTTTGGGAAAACATGCAATGTTCCGTAAAAGTAGACGCTGTGAAAAAAAAGCTATCACAAAATAGATGATGCTGTGACAGAAGACCTTTTGTGATGGCTGAAGATCAGGATGCTATCTGATGAGGAAATGAATAACTGAAACGTTCTTCCTCTTTGTTCGTGTTTTCCTGCTTTAGCGTGACTCATGGGACCAGTCGGGACCTGAGCCAGTGTCCCAGGTGGAGGGCCTCTGTCCGGACAGCCTGGGTTCTGTCAGTGTCCCACCCTCAATAGCCAGCCCGGAGCCCTCTGGGAGCCCATCCCAGTACCGCTCCCCCAGCCGCAGCTCCTCCATGGGGCCTGTCTCCGGCAGCCAGCCGTACACCCTGCATTCACTGGAAGACGTCCACTACCACCCTTTGACTTCTGGCGGCACCTACTCTGTGCCCTCCTCCTTTCCCTGCCCCCCGTACATGAGCAGCAGCGTCAGCGACCTGGTGTCCAAGATGGTGTCGGAGGACATGGCGGAGGGTCACAGCGGCCTCCCAGCTGGCACCGAGGCCCACTCTTCGTGGGCTAAGGAGGACGGGGTGAGCCCCTGGTCCCCCTATGAGCTCCGTAGGGCCTACTGACCTGAGTGTCCAAACAAGACTGAGAGGTCAGAATGTCCAAATGAATGAAATTTCACAGACCTTTCCCATGAAAAGCACTGAGCTTGACATAAAATGTCAGAGATGTGTGTGTTTTTTTGTACATTTATCATCATTGTTTTATTCAACAGCTAATATTGGTACTTTAATAACAACAGAGTAGTAATTGGTTGACTAAGTTGGCCAAAACGATGTGGTAGGAGGATCACATTTACTTACTGCAAAGAAGAAAATAAAGGGTTATTATTATTATTATTATTATTATTATTATTATTATTATTATTATCTTTTTTTAAATTTTTTGTCTAGTTTTCAAGCTTGTATTATATGTAAAAAAGATTGGAGAAAATGGCAACTGAACCTGAAACTGACACAAATAAAATGCATTTACAGATGAAGTACATCTACAAACTGCTCCACTGTCTTCCTACAGAGACGTGAACAAAGTCTCTGCTTTGCTTCTTTTTGGATGTTTTTAAGTCTCTTTTTGACGTGATAAAGCAGACTGGAAGATATGTTTTGGTTGTAAACAATACCACACTGTCGAACTAGTTACCATTTCTTTTTACTTCATGGAATTGTATGTGCCAGGCTTACACAAAGTAGTGCATAAGTTGAGTTTGAAGTCAAGTTTATTTGCATAGCACATTTCAGCAGAAAGGCTGAATTGTTCCAGTCATTATGACTCAAAGTGTTTTACACCATAAAACAAAATACAATAACCAATTATGAAACAATGAACATTACATCATCAAATATACATCATGTAAACTGATCAATATTCCATTCAATATCGCCTTTGAGTCATTGTGACTCACAGGCAACTCTAGCCAGATGGGTTTTAGCTTTGACGAAAAGGAGCTCAATGTTTCTGCAGTTTTTCAGTTTTCTGAAGTTTGTTCAAGATTAGTGAAGCATGGAAGCTGAATGCTGCTTCTCCATCTTTGATTCTGACTCTGGGGATGCAGAGTGGAGGGGAACCAGATGACAACTGGTCTTTAGTGTTAAATTCATATTTGTAAAACTCTGAAAAGCGTCTGCCGGTTTGTGAGTTCAGCTGGCCTGAGTCAGTGCTTCGGTGCTGCGGTGAAAACTGTTTTCACTTCAGTTTTCCAGCTTTGTACTAGAGACAGATTTGTTTCATCCCTGTTTTTTCCACAGTAACTCAAGCTCAGGTAGATTGGGAGCTTCCATCTATTCAAATGTCTTTCCACAGATTAGACTGAATGATTGATAAATGAATGTGCTTTCTAGTTAGTTTCTGCTGCACATTGACATCAATTGACTTGTTTAGCCTACAAAACTACCAACAGGACTTCATACTTTCTGTCTTTTCTTACCTCTGTTCCTTGTGGTTCACACAACTAACAGATCCAGTTTAGGTAGATGATGAAACTTTGGTAGGTTTGCGCTTGTACCATCTTCTATGTTCAGATGATGGAATAGACAGATTAAACTGGATGTTCAAAGCTTGGCATGCTGTTTTAGAACCTAACTGACCTGTCTGCTGTATTCCTGGATCTGTGTGGAGCTTTTTCTTGTCTAATGTTCTCAAGCAAACCTCTGAGGCCTTTAAGGAACAGCTAAGTTTACAAGTGCTGGTCATAAAATTAGAATATCATGCAAACTATGATTTATGTCAGCAATTCCAGTCAAAAAGTGAAGCTTGTATATTATATTCATTCGTTACACACACATTTTTTTCTTGTAATGTTGATCATTATAACTCACAACTAATGAAAACCCCAAATTCAATATGTCAGAAAATTAGATTATTACTTAAGACCAAAACAAGAAAAGGATTCTTAGAAATGTTGGCCAACTGAAAAGTATGAGCATGTTCAGTACTTAGTTGGGGCTCCTTTTCCCCAGATTACTGCAGCAATGCGGCGTGACGTGGAGCCGATCATTCTGTGGCACTGCTCAGATGTTATGAGAGTCCAGGTTGCTCTGATGGTGACCTTCAGCTCTTCTGAATTGTTTTGTCTGGTGTATCACATCTTCCTCTTCACAATACCCCATAGATCTTCTATGGAGTTGAGGTCAGGTGAGTTTGCTGGTTAATTAAGAATAGGGATACCATGGACCCTAAACCAGGTACTGGTAGCTTTGGCTCTGTGTGCAGGTGCTAAGTCCTGTTGGAAAATTAAATCTGTATCTCCATAAGTTGGTCAGCAGCAGTAAGTGCTCTAAAACTTCCTGGTAGATGGTTGCGCTGACCTTGGACCTCAGAAAACACAGTGGACCGACACCAGCAGATGAAATGGCAACCCAAACCATCACTGACTTTAGAAACTTTGACTGAACCTCAAGCAACATGGATTCTGTGCCACTCCTCTCTTCCTCCAGACTCCGTGACCTTAATTTCCAAGGGAAATGAAGAATTATCTTTCATCAGAGAACATAACTTTGGATCATTCAGCAGCAGTCCAGAGTCCTTTCTGTCTTTAGTTCAGGCAAAGTGCTTCTAATGCCGTCTCTTGTTCAAGAGTGGCTTGACAAAAGGAATGTGACAGCTGAAACCCACGTCTTATCTGTGTGTGGTGAGTCTTGAAGATCTGACTCCAGCTGCAGTCCACTCTTTGTGAATTTTCCCCACATTTTTAAATGGGTTTGTTTCACCCCTCCGAGGTGCAGTTATCCTGATTGGTTGTCCATTTTTTTCCTACCACACCTTTTCCTTCACTTCACCTCTATGAATGTGTTCGGACACAGAGCTCTGTGCAGAGCTTCTTGATGTTTGTGTCTTACCCTCTTGTGCAAGGTGTCAAAGGTCATCTTTTGAACAACTGTCAAGTCAGTAGACATCCCCATGACTGTGTAGCCTTTGCATGTCTTTTGAGTTAATTAGCTGTGTGTGGCACCAGGGGTCTTCAATATTGAACCTTTTCACAATATTCAAATTTTCTGACGTACTGAATTTGGAGTTTTCATTAGTTGTCAATCATAAACACTAAAAGAAACAAACATTTGAAATACATTAGTCTGTGTGTAATGAATGAATATAATATACAAGTTACACTTTTGGAATGGGATTACTGATTTAAATCAACTTTTTCATGATATTCAAATTTTATGACCAGCACCTGTATAATTGTCCTCCCATTTTGCAGTTGTGCATTGCTTTGTGTTGGTATTACTAAATCCTAGTAAGTACATTAAAGTTTGTAATTATAATGTGTCAAAATGTGGAAAGGTCCAAGGAGTAGGAACATCTTTGCAGGGTGGTAGGGTAAGGGTTAGGGATTCAAGCTCTCAATGACTTTCCTCACCTCGTCCGTCGACTGGGTGGTTAGAGGAAAGCCAAAGGCAATGCACGGGCCACCGCACGCCATCTGCAGCTTCCCGTTCCAACTGGAAGCATTCGAGCAAAGAATGAGTGCCTATTTACATTTAAACATGATCAAATTGAATGCAAACCAACTAAAACGCCTAAAACTGTAATAGAACTCCCCAACTAACCTCAGTTAATTAATCTGAATGTCAAAAAGACAATGAACCCATCCCCAAATGTCTAAAGGTACTAAGTCGAGCAGTAAGGAAAGCACGTTTTTACAGTGCAAAACCCAAAAGACAGTAAATTCTAGCAGTAGTTGAGCACATAGTTATTGTAAACCTTCAGAAGGGCAATCTGCCATGAGAGGTGTAAAAATGTACTAGGAGTCCAGGTTAACTCGAGGTAAATCGGTGTAATAAAGTTACACCAATTTACCTAAATTATTAAATAAATATTAATTAAGGACACATTGTCATTAGTGCACCTCAGGGTCTCAGGGTGTTTCGGCCATTATCAAGTTAGGGAAAGGGTAGCTGTTTTTGGATTCAAAATAATCCCAGCAGATTATTTTGTGAAATCTGCTGGGATTTCCCAAAATAATTTGCTTGGAATTCAAAAATGTTGTGGTTTGAATAAAAATGAGAACTTTTTGATGTTTTTTATACAGTTTTGTTATGTCAGTTACCTCTTGATGTAGCCTCTGTCTGACTTCCAAAAGAATGCTTTTACCTTTATATCAAGTTAGACATGTTAATAAAAGACCAGATGCAGTTTGTTATTTAAAACAATTGCATGTATAATTTGTATTCTTTCTACATAGATCTTTATTTATTTCCTCTTTTTAACCATTAAAACTTATTGAACTGAAGTGAATTTTCAGTCAATAAATTAGGAAAGATTGTATTCATTTAATAACTCCTCAGCTTAAAACCACAGCAATTCAATTAATCCTTATCATTCACAAAGCCGGCCCAAGATTATTTCAGGTCAAGGGCAGCAATTGATTTGGTGCCCTTATTGTCAGTTATTATAAACAATAATCTCTTGTTTATTACCCCCAAGCATGGTTGTGTTTTGCATTTAACCTTCTCAGCATGACTTGCTGACTATTTTACAGAATTCTTTTGTTTGGCTTTAGAATGATTTACTTTACATTAATTTGGATTAAATGAATTAAAAGTACTGTAGATAAACAGTAATTAGGTTATTTATCTGACTTTGTGTGGTAGTTCATGTCTGCTCCTCAGTGCAGACTCATCAGAATTGGGAAGGACAGACCAATAATTTAATTATACATACAAAAACAAATTAACTATTGTAATTTTATTGACCTGTTTTCATCTAAAAACATGAAGATAAACCATCATTATTAAGAATATCAGGATTTCCCTTGGATGATCACAATTGGTGCATTTGTCACTGTAAAATTCAAAATAATTTTAAAGATTTTCTACTAATTGAAAACTTGCCTCACATAGGCAGTCAGAGTGAGCTTAACAATAGAATTATAGAAAACGAACATCTTGCTGCAAACCTCAAAGGCTATTGGTTTCCTCAATAAGAATTCCATACACTTTAGTATTCAGTTCCGGTCCGAATTCGATGACTAACTCTCTCTGCAATTATTTCAACTATCTTGGCAGTTCAGTCTCCAGCCGCAAACTGCTGCACGCCTGCTAATTTGTGACGGCGTCTATGCAAGGATATTCTGACCCCACAACCCTTCTTCCACTGTAAATTTACAAAAACGATATCTTTACTCTAAATCAAGGTGAATGCTCTCATTCCTACCCTTAAACATCATCCTGATAGAGAATTTAACTTTCTCGTTGACGGACTCATTCATGGTTTTCACTTGGGCATAGATATTAAAAATTCCACTTATCACTGTCTCTATTTTCAGTTTGCTCTTTCAGATCCTGACACAGTTGACTCATTTCTAGCCAAAGAAGTCAAAGAAGGATTCGATAAGATCATTAAAATCATTCGCTTAGCAGGCCAAGGCTCTGGGCAGACATCTTCAAAGTCCTCCTCATTCACCCAGATTTTCTGGCACTCATAGACATGTCTTGGAAAAGAGCTTTTACTTCACAGCTTTCCTCACTTTTGTTCATCATGTAGCCCTGAAAGATCAATTAAATCGCTTTGCTCTATTTAATTTTACCCACTGATAGATGTTTCCAATAACAGTTGCTTACATTTCTTGACTACGTGAACCATGCAATTGTATCATTAGTCAGAGAAATCTTACATTTCTAATATTCCACCAAAAAAGCAGCCAACATCTCTTCTGTTCAAGGCTAGCTCATCTTCGATCACTCCTGCAAGGGCATGTTTTTCCTCTACAATGACTTTCTTCTTCATCCCGAGCACCTTCTACTCTACACAAATGCAACTCCCTCTATAGACTTGGTGGCTATGACAGAGGTAAATGGTGAAGCCATGAATGGCGTAAGAGTATGCTCATTTATTCAGACTCACTCTGGTCTCAGTCTAGCATCAGTTCCTGCTTCGAGAGAGTTAGTTCACATTCCAGTAACTCAGAGCATCACTGACGTTCCATCACTTTCTTTGAAAATTCTGACTCTTTGTTCCAGATTCAGAAACTCATCCAACTCCAGCTCCACCATCTTTGTAATATCCAATCTACCCCCCCCGTTGTCCTATCTCCTCATGCACAATGCTTCATTCATTTATGCTTTTCAGACATTATCATTCACAGTCTAGTCAACTAATCAGTTTCTCATATCATCTCTTCCATCCTAATTCCATCCTCAATCCCTATGAGCCAGTCTTTATTTTCAGACCAGAATTTCAGCAAGCGTTTCATCTGAAGGTTCACTCCGCATCTCAGAATCCTGAAATCCAGCCACTTGAGTCTGGATCTCCATCCATCTCAGTCTAGCTCTCTTAAGATCAGACATCTCTCTCAAACTTTATTCCACCCATTCTCTTTTGTACAGGAGCCGCCTCTTCAGCATCCAGTCAGATCATCGCTCATCCCTTCATCCCTTCGTCCCTTCGTCCCTTCATCAATAAATTTTCAAATGTATATCTTTGTGGCGTGGTCCTTGCTAGTAAAATTAGGTGAATTTTAAATCAACTCAGATCCTCAAACCCCTTGTTCTGCTCCTGGAAGCTTTTCTCTTTTCCTGAAAACATTTTTTTTTTTTTTTTGCTTCACGGCAGGTTGCCTTATCCCGCTGAGAGAGCAGGGGACAGGGGGCAATCTTTACAAACTAGAGTCATTTCTGCTGTCAGGTCAGCCTAATTAAGCTCATTTAGAGCTGCAAATGTCACACGACTTTATGGAAATAGACAACTTATAATTTTAGACAAATATCTTCCCTGGAAGTTTAAAGAACTGTTATTATATTTCTAATTTTCTAATTCTAATAAAATAAAGATAATTTTAAAAACTTGCAAATTTGGGAATGGATATTTTTTTCTCAGTAGGATGGAAAATGATGTTTAAAAACAACAGCAGCAAAAATCACATAGATTCAGACCTAATGACAAGAAAACCATCTGAAACAAATGTCTGTTTTTGTGTCATTCTTTGAGGAAATTCAACGCAACTTTTGTCAGAAAAAAGAGCTGAAACCTGCATTTATTTTCATGTTAACCAACGTTATAAAGAGTCCAAATGTTAAGGAAGGTTTGACATGATGGAGGTATTTCATATACAGTATTAGGAGAAAATAATATTTTGATTCGCAGCATCTCTGCTGCATTATTACCATTTCTGCTCTGGTGATAACTCGGCAAAGGTTTAGGCATGTCACCGCGAGATGGCGCTACTGTGCCGCCAGAGGAGCAAAAGGTGGGCGGAGAGCTGGAGAGAGAGAGACAGAGAGAGAGAGAGAGAGAGAGACAGAGAGAGAGAGTGAGAGAGACAGAGAGAGAGAGACAGAGAGAGAGAGAGACAGAGAGAGAGAGTGAGAGAGACAGAGATAGAGAGACAGAGAGAGAGAGAGACAGAAAGAGAGAGAGCTGTGACTGCGAGGCAGAAGACGAGACTTTATGATCAAAACTGGAAGCAAAAATATGGTGTTAAATTCAAATATATATATATATATATAAATTCTTCCTCTCATATTATGATCATGTAAATTTTCTTCATATCGAAGAAAACAAAAATAGATATAACTACTGTATTGATGAGCATCCAGTTGAAGAGGTGTGAATTATGATAATTAAAATATGCACTACATGAAATAAATTGGCTGTTTCATATTTTAACTACAGGGAAAATTCAAGAAAATTATTAAAAACCACTAAAAATATTAAAATAATAAGATGTGCTATTTTATTAAATACAAATGCAAACAACACGTTCTAAATGTTAACCACATCAACAGTTATTTAATGAACAATATGCCAACAATATTTTTACATGTATTTACTATGCTTTTGTGATTTTATTGGATCAACTTTATTATAAATTTCTTAATATGCAATCAAAGAGATGGTTTGTTAACAGGCTTCAGTTCCTCCGCGAGAAAAAATGTAAAAAAACAAACACAAATTTAAGATTTTCTTGAACTACGTATTTTGTCAGCAGAGCAGCTCAGAACTCTGGAGCCACTTGCTGCAGCAGCTCAAGGCCTGCGATGGTAAAGATGGCTGCTGCCATTTGCCCCGCCCCCTTCTATCCTGCTTTTGTGCGTTTTTCTTTCCCATAAAACCTTTAAAAATGAACATTTCACACATTTCTTGTGCGCGTGGTCCATCAGTGGATATGTGAGGTCAGATTTGGGGTGAAATTCACCTTTAAATGTGCGCAAAAAGCGTCATCTACAGCTGGTGTGTGTAATAAGGGCTGTGATGCTCTGATATGCCAAAAGGAGCATAAAATTGATAAAAGTGTGTTTTTTTCTCACCAAAGCATAAAACACAGCTATATTACATTAAAGTGGGGCTTTTACAAAGTCCTTGGATAGTTATTTTTATTGAAAAATTGATTTGAGAGCGTTGCTTCTGAATATTCAAATTGTAAGTAACGCGCAATCAAATCATTGTCAAATCATTGAGTTCTAGGGGTTTTAAATAGTAGGCATGGAGGAAGAAAATCTCAAACTATTATCTCCCCAGCTTTATTACAATATTGTTGTATGCTCTGATCCCGCTGGAACACACCAGACTTGTTGTTTTTGGAGACTTTTATAGAAATTTCGTTCTTGGCCATTTTCCTGAGGCAGAACAGAACGTTGTGGAGATCCAAAGGTCTTCTCCAGGGATCCTCTAATCATCTCAGCCATCATGTCTGGTGAGTTAATTTTCTATTTGAAGATTCTCATTTTTTGGCTTTTGTCCTGTTAGAAAGAAAAGAAAAGAAATGCTAATGTTGGTTTTGGAAATAGATGTTTTGTGAGTGAAAGTAAGGACTTGTTGGAGTGAGGAGAAAACGTGGATGGCTGTTTTTCCTTCTAGATGTTCACTTTTAAGCACGTTTACAATAATTCCTGAATGTGAAAACATCTTTTTTCAGCCTTCTTTGAGGTGTTATATTTAATTGCCACCTGCCTGTGAAGCTGAATGTGTCCTGCGGACTTTCAGCTCCTGAAGCTTAACCGACCTTTATGAATTTTATAGAACGTTTTAGTTCACCCTGAGCGTTTCGTTGACGCACTCCAGGACACGTAGATGAGAGTTTTTTTGCACACATTTTTGATCGAGGTGATTTGCCAGTGGAGCTAAGATTTAAGACTTCGGCGCTCTGCCCGAACTGCTTGTGCGTAACAGGGCGTTTGAGTGGGATGTGTCTGCGTGTCATTTTAGCCCACTATTTCCCCACGTTTAAAACAAATCAAAGAGAAGCATTTAACTATATGAATATTTATCAGAGGAGGTTTTGAACCCGAGCCTTTCGTGTCTTATCAAATTTCTTCACCAATCCATTAATTTGCGCCTTTGGGGCCAAATTACGCGCCGCATATGCACCAGGTTCTTTAACGCTTTCTAAGCCTCGTTATTATTTTGTTTGTTGTTTTAGAAATCTTGTAAATGATCTCTTGTGCAAACGTCGTCAGTTTATACTGCCATGCAGTCAAAGAAAGGGTAATGGGGCATTGAAATAAAATAAGTGATTCTGGAGAAGAGTTGATTGGGAGTTTGAATTGTAAACAACTTCGACAAGAAATAGCTGAAACGTTTTTTCCACAACACAACATCTGATCATCATGAAACTAAAGAAAATTCCTGAGTATTTTTTGTCGACACACACCCAGTGCGTTCATGTGCTTTTAAACTTCTGCGGAGCACGACTAAACATTTAGAGTATTTTTTTTAAGTTTCTTGGTCTGATCGCTTTATTAACTGTTTCCAAAGCCTTTTTAAGATCAGTTACACAAATTAACAACATGATTTAACTGTAATAAATGTGTTATGTCCATCCCGCGCGCGATTTTCGTAAAAATAAGTACTTACTTTTGTGCCGATTTACATTCCTTTCTTTTCTTCCTGATCTGCGCGGAGTGGGGATTCAACAGATCAGAAAAGCGCCGCAGCCTGAGACTCAGCAGAGGGGCGTTTGAGGAAACACCGAGAACCCAGAAAGGATTCTGTGGCCAAGCGCGCATGGAGCGGGACAAATGGGCTTTCCGCAGAGAAAACTTTCAAAAATACAAATAATTTAAAAATGTACTTGCAAACAATTATTATTATTATTATTATTATAGAACGGAATAAAAGATGAAACACAACACGGGGATTTTAATTTACTTTATTTAATGGCTGTGAGCGTTTAGATGTTTAATCTCAGAAACTGCTTCCTCTCCTCGGGGGTTGCTGAGCGGTGGACGGCAGTTGTGTGTGCAGATGTGTGTTTGTGAGACAGAGAGTGTTTTGTCAACAGGTCTGACTCGTTCCGGTGGTTTTTCTGTGCAGAAAAGCAACGTGTGTACCAGGGCGTCCGGGTGAAGACCACGGTCAAAGAGCTGCTGCAGAGGCACAGAGCAAAGGAGGCCAGCAGGAAACCCCAACCGGTAAACACCACAAAAACACACCTACCCCCCCCCCCCCCCCCCCCCCCCGACACACACACACACACACGCACACACACACACACACACACCTGCCATTCTTCTGCTGCCCCTGCAGGAACCTGACCCAGTAAATCACCAACTGCCCTTGGGCAATAAGCAAATTTGGAAAATGTTTAACAGTAAGAAATATTGTCACCTTCCTAGAATAAAGTGATTCTATTTTTTTCTTTGCTAAAAAAATTATTTGATATTTATTTATTTATTGCAAAAGAAATGAAATCACCACATCTTTTTTTGCCAAAAGAGGATTTAGGGGGGAAACTAACTAAATAAAGACCATTATTTAAGGAAGGTGACGATATGTACAGTAAACCTGTACAAAACTCTAACTGTCCATTTCCTCTTCCTCGACATGATCCAACCATCCTCCTGCTGGATGGCTGTTTTTGCAGGTTTACTTGGAGCAAAAGGAACTTTGTCCATCCATGCCCCAAAGTAAGTGAAACATCAAAGTTCAGAACATTTTAAAGCTGCATTCATTTTACTGTTTTCAGTCAATCTCTATCAAATCTGAAGTCATGTGTCTGCCCTGCCTACATGCCGCAGTTATGCGATCCGCAGCTTGATCTCAGATCCCGGGCAGCGCGCTGCATGCCCCGGTGCTGACAGGCAGGAACCTGCCCTGACCCGCACTGACCCCGCGGAGCGCAGCTCTCAAATGAAAGCAGGGCTTGTCGGAATGCAGCTGCTGTAAATTATTGCCAGCTCTAAGCCTAAGCGCTCCAGAGTGTCAGTTGCTGCTGTCGCCATGACATCACGGAGTTGAATTAGTGTTAGAGCGCAGACAGCACGCTGCGGTCTGAATAGAGGAAGACAGAGCAGCTGCTTCTGCGTCAGCATGCCGCATTGTCTCATGTTATTGCTGATTAATCTGCAGTTTATTGCACTAATCTAATTTTTAAAAAATCTGATCTCATTAGGTCGTCATGAGGACCCTCCTCCTGCCGCCCCTCAGGCGGACATGAGCTCTCGAGCCCTGCAGCTGCGCGCGCCCTGCCTCCCTGTCACTAAGAGCTCGTGCAGCCTGCACATGCAGGCGAGCGCGTTCTGCGACCCCCAGCAGCAGCAGCAGCAGCAGTTCGGGGACTTGATGTTGCCCAGCAACGACTACAGTTTCAGTTCCAGAGGAGCCATGGACTACAACTCCCTGCCTCCTCTGCCCACATCCTCCCCGCTGCCCTGGAGTCACGCGATCTCCTCAGACGTGGACTACTACGGCCAAGGGATGGTGAGTCTCCGAGTCTTCCTCCATGAAAAGCATCTCTTCAATTTTTACCAAATCCAAAGTTAAAAGGCGTCACTTTTATTTTTATTTACAACTTTTGTGTGACTCCACATTTCATATGTCAGTTTATCGCAAAATTAAGGAGAGAATACGACCATCCAAGAATCAAGTAAGAATTAGTCTGTTCAGTTATTAGAAACTTTCAGTAAATTACTTCAGTATATTGTTGCAATCACAGAATAAAAAGACACATTTTAGACAATCAAATGTGACTCAGTGTGCTTAAAAGACAAAGAAGCAAGCTAACAAAACAACAACCAAAATTGCTAAATTACTTGAATAAAATGCTAACATTAATCATAAAACTAAAATGAAAAAAAAAAAACACATTAAACATATATAAAATCTTATTAGAATTATGTTAGTTAGAATGCGGGCTGCACAGTGGTGCAGTTGGTAGCACTGTTGCTAGCAGCAAGAAGGTCCTGGGTTCGATTCCCAGCCCGGGGTCTTTCTGCATGGCGTCTGCATGTTCTCTCTGTGCATGGTGGGTTCTCTCCGGGTTCTCCGGCTTCCTCCCACAGTCCAAAAACAAGACTGTCAGGTTAATTGGTTTTGCTAAATTCTTCCTAGGTGTGAGTGTGTGCATGGTTGTTTGTCCTGTCTGTCTCTGTGTTGTCCTGAGACAGACTGGAGACCTGTCCAGGTGACCCCACCTCTCGCCTGGAATGTTAGCTGGAGATAGACACCAGGACCTGCTGACCCCACTAGGGACAAGGGTGTTAGAAAATGGATGATTAGATTGCCATTTGCTATTTTAATATGTTGGAAATAAATCTTTGTTTCTACATTTTTGGCCTCTAATTTTAGTCAAACTAAGATTCAGCCCAAATATACCACAACAAACCACTTTACAATTACACTTTATGAGACATTTTCATGCAGGCATTTTCTGATAGAATAAAAAACAGAACAGAAATATCCTTTACTGTCCCACTGTGGGACCAGCTGCAAGTTGAAGACAAACACAGAGTCACGCAGAGATAAAAATCTGTGAAAATAAGAAGTGAGAGTAAATATAAAGAAACATGATACTCTGCTCTTATTAAAAATAACAGACTCATGGGTGGGGCAGTGGTAAAGCGTGATTAAACGGGGGCCTCAGTCCTTGATGTTGCTGCCACAGGTTCGAGTCCTGGTGCAATGACTTCCATGTCTTCACCGTCTCTCATGACCCACTTTCCTGTCTGACAATTGTCAAATGAAGATCATTAGAGCCATGAAAACCTTTACAAAATAACATACTCAGAGTAAAAGAGAAGTGCATCTGAGGAAGACAAATGTAGGAAAAAATCTTGACTCTTTCACTTTTTAACCATATTTCAGACATTGTTAAAAGTAAATGTATAAATTTTATCTCCAATAATTAACACAATTTACAATAAACTGTAAGTAAAGGCTGCGCTGACTGCAGGGTGATTTTCACACTAATCTGTGGTGTGACCAAACATTTTCTGAGCCAGACTTGGCTCAAGCAGAGTTAAATTCTCACTCTTTCTCACTGTGTCCTGTTTCCATGACAACTTCTACTCAGACTAACGCTCTACGTCTGCTGGTCGTTCCCTCCCCTCTTCCAGGCGGCCTGCTCCTCATCAGAGTCCCTGACACTCTACACCCCCCTGGATCCCAACAGCTACTCCCCTCAGGACTCCTTTTCCTCTTCCTCCTCGTCTTGCTATGACTCACCCACCAGGATGGAGTCCAGCTTCCACGGCTCCCTCTCAAAACGCTACCCCAACCCCCATCAGGACAATGTGGCAGAATGCTGGCCGGCCCAGCTGGAGAGCACCCCCCTCGATGAGTACGCCCCCTACCACCTCCCCACAGACTATCCCTACATCCAGCCTGTGGAAGAGAGCTACTTCAGGAAGGATTTCCCTCTGGGCTCCGAAATGTGTTACAATATTCTATGATGAGGAGTTCCAGCAGTATTACATTATATCCTGTCTGTACACTGCAAAAACACAAAATCTTACCAAGTATTTTTGTACTAGTATCGATTGCAGATATCCTAGTATACTTGCAATAAGACAAAACCAACTTAAAATGAACTTTTCAGCAAAAATATGATTGTTTCAAGTCAATAATTTCTTAATGTTGATAAAAAGTACTAGTTCCATTGGCAGATTATTTAACTTATAACATGACATTTTTCCATGTTATAAGTGAAATAATCTACCAGTGGAACTAGTACTTTTTATCAATATTAAGAAATTATTTCCTTAAAGCAATCTCCTATTTCTTGCTGAAAAGTTACTTTTAAGTTGCCTTATTGCAAGTATACTAGGATACTTGCAATAGAAACTAGAACAAAATGACTTTGTAAGATTTGGTGTCTTTGCTCTGTTACTGTGAATCCCCTCATCCACTCAGCTGGACTGTTTGTTGTCATGGTCTGCGTTGCATTTCAGTTTGTTCTCTGACCACCCGATGCTGCACTGGAGTGACTGATGATTGTTTAATGGATACACAGACAGTTTTCTATAATTGTTTTTTACAACCTTGATTTATTTTAGTACACATGATTTGTTATTATTCACAATTAAAAAATAGGTTACAAGAATAAAACAGGTGTGTGGAGTGGATTTTAAATTTTGTTTTTCTTTTAGCAAAAAACAAAGAAAAAATTTGAGACTGAAAAGTATTCTCTCAGGAGGCTTGAATACAAATGTACAGCAAATTATTCAGATTTCTATGTATAAAAAGATTTGAGAACCCTGCTCTGTATCATATTAAAAATTAACAAAAAGATGGGAAAGCTTAAGCAGCATAAATACTATTCCAAGGTCCGCTGCAAAACCACAAAGTTTTGTCAAGTATTTTTGGTCTAGTCTTTTGTGAAAATATCTTAGTGCACTTGAAATAAGACAAAACTAACTTACAAGTAACTTTTCAGGAAGATATGGGAGCTTGTTTTAAGTAAACAATAGCTTATTATTGATGAAAATGTACTAGTTGCACTGACAGATTATTTAGCATATAATGTCTTGTTACAAGTGAATTAATCTGTCATAGAAATCTGTCATTAAAATGCAGTAAAATAATCTGCACTGTAACATCCAACAGCTACCTTAATTACAAATTAAGGTAGCTATTGGATCTATCAGCAAAATATACTTATGACTTATATTTATGAAGCAACAATTACTTGAATTTTATAAAACACAAACGTAGTTATTGTTTAGAGTGAGAATTATGTTATTTAGAGTTAAGCTCATTCACAAACAGTAAGTTACAACACCTCTTTCACTGCGCAGTTCAGTCCTTTCTGCTCAG